>NC_134710.1:133026654-133309154 GCF_043290135.1 Rhipicephalus microplus | reverse complement strand
ACAGTGGTTTTGCCAAAGACACAACTCTTGGTTGCTTAGGTAAGCCCTCACGCGAGATATGTAAACATCATTCCCGCTATAGACACTGAGACCCCGCTTTCTGGCCCATGATTGTGGTATTGTAATGTTATGTTGGAACTATAAACCCAATGGGACGATTACCAACGAGTAGGAATCACTGACGACGTTGCCTTGTGTTATGGAAGTAGCTAAAACAAGAAACCAAAAAAACACAAGAAAAAAAAGAGGCCGAGGATGCTTCAAAAAGTGAGGAACAAAGATGCGGTAGCATTATTGGGTAAAAAAAAAGAATGAAAGGATGCCGCAATGCTTGACACGAGGAATGCTTCAGGCGTAATGAAGCGTCCCGGGTAGGTACACCATCAACCTTGAGCGAGGTAAGTACATGATCGATTGAATGTCGCACAACAACCCACGCGAGTATCTCTCGCAGTTGTCTGTATATACGTTAAGCTGCATGACAAGTGCTGTGATGAAAAATGGAGCCCTTTTTCGCCCAAAGACAAATATGTCCTCAGGCAAAGCATCGACCGAGCATATATACGCTGAACGCTGCTGCAGTGAATTCGCAGACAACTTTCACGCGATTCCATATAACGTTAGGGGATGAATTCATTAGGTTTTTGGTTTGTAAAATTCGTTTGCCACTCACTGGCTGACCGTTGCCAGTACCACTAATATTTGATACCATTTTCTAAAAGCGCTTGTTGATATAGATCAAGGTCATACGAGCTGAATACGGGGATCCATATGCCGCAACCTTTATCAATAACTTACGGCAGTATACTTTCCCATTCGCCGGTGACATCACATGCAGTACATGGCGCAGTGAATGCAACGCTGATTTGTTGATGGTATCTCCGCAGGCTGCAAATATCGTTGATAAACTTGACAGTGGCGATGCGAGATTTAGAGCGCATGACCACCCACTATGTCCCTTCTTCACGTATGTAGTGTTTTGATGAGCCAATCGGGGCGCTGTACCTTAGAGTGATCAATGCATTTACTGCATCAATATGCCCGTACGCAGTCGATTGCGGACATGCGTTCCTTCACGCTTGCCGAACATGTCAGACGTATACAGCATGCTCGCTTTGGGTAACCTGTTTCTGCCTCGATATATCGTCTGACATGACACGTTCAAACAGTCGACCGATGTTGTATCATCATATGTAGTGCCTGAACAATCATATTACCATGCCACTCAGGATAAATGACGAATTGCCTGTCAGAAAATGTAGACTCTTATACGAACGCGATCGCTCGCCGATACTTCTGTCATTTACCATTGCGGCCGGCCATTAGTGATGCCTCACAGACGGATCGCTCCTAGATACGTCGATATTTTCGATGTACGACGAGAGGCCCCGTATAGCGCTTCGGAGTGGGCAGTGCGTTTTTCTGATGATTCAAGAATTCGCGATATCCCAACGAGGATTGCTTTGCTGGCTTCTGGGGTTATATTCTGTAGACTTAACAATTTCTGGTGGTACGTGTACTTGTTTTCACCTACAGGGAATCTCAATGCAAAACCTGATTAAAGAAAAAATATAAAGCCCCACACTTTGTTAAAGATGCTAGCTGGTTTGGATTTATACTGACAATTATTTAAAAAGTAACATCAAGCAAAAAATTTGGCAGAACCTACGTACCCGGGAATCCACGTTATGCGAAGCATGCAGAAGAAAGGTGACCGTGTTGCAATTTTTTAGTGAGCGACACGTCATGAAATGACGCCAAATTTATGTACACAATTCGCACACACAGACACATTTTGAAGAGTTGCATATGTTTATATAACCAGTTGTTTGCACTTCCGCAACGATGCCAACTGGAACATGCGTATTAGCAACACCCGAAGTTGATACGAAGCGCTGATACTCGCGAAGATGATTGCCCTGAACACTGCTACATAAATCAACTTCAGCGCATGACAACTAACCACATATTACGTTAACCCGACGTGACGACTGTATCAAAATAGCACATATGTAATGTTCATAAGATTGAGTAGGCAGCACTGAAACCACTATTACCGTTTCACGAAGATTAGCATCTGTTTGAGTAGCAGTTCAGGGACCTGGCGTAGCTCTGCGGTAAAATGTTTCATTGGCTACTATAGAATGCTTGGGTTCGATTCCACTTGGCACTCGTCGGATTGGCGCTACCGACGTCGGTTAGTTTTTTAACACTCGCGCGTTAAAATTGCCCATGTGTGTTCTCGTCGTTCCTGAGCAGATACCAAGTGCCAATCACCTGTGTCACATACCCGCCCGTGGGTATGTGCCACTGTCTGGCGGGAAGTGTTTGACGACGTACGTGACGGCATTGTTACATTATTCATGTCTTGACAAGCGCGTCGTATTTGTCCAACCATCTTACCATCTCATGCTAATTTTGGTTCACGCCATGTAAATGGGGTTACCACGAGAGCACCCAAACGTAAGCAGCTAGATAGATATACGCTCAAAGTTGCCGAAGTTCGCTAAGAAATGCTTCACATTAAAAAAAAAGAAGCCACGATAGATACGCGCATAGTGTCGTTCTTAAGGTCCTCGTTGTTGGGAAAGAGCCGTGTTGAGGTCACAACTATGATAGATAGATAGATAGATAGATAGATAGATAGATAGATAGATAGATAGATAGATAGATAGATAGATAGATAGATAGATAGATAGATAGATAGATAGATAGATAGATAGATAGATAGATAGATAGATAACACGCAGACCATTGCTATTCACCGCCGTCAAGGAGCATATGCTTTGGGCGGCAATGTATACAGGGGCAGAAGCTTAATGTCAGCGGCCGGGGTAGTTTCTCGGAGTATTTTGACTCCGTCCCCAAGGTCATCCAAGACATCGCATAACATCCTCCATGGTCGATAGATAGATTGATATGTGGGGTTTAACGTCCCAAAACCACCATATGATTATGAGAGACGCCGTTGTGGAGGGCTCCGGAAATTTCGACTACCGGGGGTTCTTTAACGTGCACCCAAATCTGAGCACACGGGCCTACAACATTTCCGCCTGCATCGGAAATGCAGCCGCCGCAGCCGGGATTCGATCCCGCGACCTGCGGGTCACATCCTCCATGGTGAAATGACGGCCCCAGCTATGTATTGTTACGGGGGAAAACATACACGGGAAGAACTACATACAGCTGTATTAGCAACTGCGTATAGATTGATCACTGAGCAACACAAAGAGCTCGCGCCCGTCTCTTTTGTCATTCTCGTCGTTTTCGTTATCGCGTACGCAGAGTCTTCGATAACCGCCACTCCTACGGAAATGCACTCTTTAGGCTTGGTAAAGGTTTGAACGGAAGAAAGCAGCACAAAAAATATACACGAAAGAAAATTAAGAAAGAGACTAACCTTAATGAGACACGAATTGTTATACGGGTTTACAGAGGCGATTTTATTGAAGAACGCCACGTCGAAGGTGTTCTAGTGCGGCTACGGACGTGGCTGACATTCCAGAATCTTGTGTTCTTCTTGAAGCCCGAAGTAGGTTGACCATCTTTCAAACACACTATAGAAACAGTGTATTCGCTCACAGTGCTTGGGTCAATGGCACAGAACAAATCTATCGTCACCGAAGTGTTCACTGCAGGCTCCGCTTCCACCCTACTTGACAGAAGTTCAGGGAACATGAGAGGCTTCAAGCGATTAAAAACTTCAGGCAGCAGTCTTCTGAAAACTAAAACGTTTAGTTCAGGACTTATTTCTGCCGTCCGTGTCACTTTAATTTTTCTCCATTAATGTTTTGATCATCGCAGACTGCCAGAAATAAGGGCCGAATAACCTTTGCCAGCAGACATCGACATCTCCTGCGTTTATTAGGGGCTTTTGGAATAGGAGCCCCAAAGAAATAGCGTCAATGTCATTGCGCATGCGCGAGACCCAAACAGCATTAGGGTTTTGCGTTGGGGACGCTATTAATCGAATTGAGCGAGAGTCCGAAAGCTTTCCCCAAAACATTTGTGTCAAACAAACCTGACGACACCCGCGGAAGTGGCGGCTCTTGCCCAAGACTATAGAGGAACCTAGAATAGGGGGAGTGTCCCAAGCACCGAAGACTCTTGGCTCATTCGAAAACTCTCTCCTCCTGCTCGAACCAAAACGAGCACATGCAAAGAGCTTTGGTGCCCATATTCGAACACTCCCTACTATCCTTAAACTAATAAAGGTGCGTGATAGCTACATACCGACCCATGGCTTAGAGTACAAGTTCAGGCGACCGCCAGGAGCCAATCGATTCCGGCCGACGTACAGAGGGGGGGGGGGAGATGGTGAAAGGGGAGCCGCCACTCTCTGACGGAGGCAAATTAAGTGCTTTTTTTCTCTCTCTCTGAACGACCGAATAGTGCTGAGAACAAGACGCTGAACATATTTAATTCGGCCTAGGCCTTCTTAATTGCAGGTGTGTGTGTAAACGAAACGTAGTCCTCCGAAGCATAAACCTAAACGCTTTTTTCGTTCTATTTAACTGTGGTGATTTGCTTGTTGTATTTTCCCCTGGTTTTCACATATGATATACTGATATGCCACTCAAGAGGCACGCATGCCATACTTCGGAAGCACCGACTCTGAAATGCCACGCATACTCGTACAAATTTTTGTCTATTCGATCTAAGTACGTCGGTTACGGCATGCTTCTGTGGGATCTCCTTTAATAAGTTTCCAGCAGTTATGAGGGTAGTACTTTATTGTCAAACGAAAAGAAGTGATACTCATCCGCACAAAGCTGATACTTGCGTCTTACACCTGAGCGTAGAGCCTGACCACACACTAGTCCTTCCATAGGCTCATCACGTCTGTGCCAGCGGTTTTCTCCTGTATTCTAGCTCGCATCTTGGCCTCCTGTTCGGGTGTGAAGTGACCCCTCCATTCACCAACCTGACCCTTTCGTATGAACTGTATCGTCGGGTCCCGGCCATCTCGGGGCACAAACATTTTCCGCACCGGCTCCATAGTGGTGCCGTTTCCTGTGTTCAACAGCTTCTGCAAGTCCCCGCTGGTCACTTCGATGTGGTCTTTCATGTACTGCACGCTGCTCTTGTCCAGTACCTGCTGCAACAGGTCCGGATCCTTCTCGAGCGGCTCCGCGTACTTCTTTCCGAAGAAGCGGGCCAGTCTGAGAACGCCGCTCTTAGTATCCTTCTTGAGGTCCTCGTAGGTGAGGAAGAGCACGTTGGGGTCGTCCTTATGCTCGTACCACGACAGCAGGTTGTCGAAGTAGTCTCCGAAGTCTGTATCGCCTCTAATGAAGACTTCGAAGAAGTCGTCGAACGAACCGTCTGAGAACTGGTAGCCGGGAATGCACCGCGAGTGATGGTAGAAGGAAACGCAGCAATCTCTCGGGTTGCGCACCATGTACACGTACTTGGCATCTTTGTGGTACGGCTGCCGCTCGAAGGTAAAGTGCGTCTTGAAGAGTCGTGGCGGTAGCATGTGGTCCAGGTCGCTGGTGCCAGTGAACTCCAGAAAGGGTGTCTTCATCTGGAACTCGAGATAGTTGCTTGCCGACGTCCCACGGTTCAGTATGAGCTGCGAGATCTGCTGGATCCAATGAGTTCCGCACTTGGGGTACGTCACCAGAAAGATATCCCCAGGTTTCGGTCTGAAGCTCAGCGCTTCTCGTACGCGGTGGGGATCGAAGCCCCCCGGGAGCCGGATCCCGTCTACGTCGACATAACTCGGCTTCTTCGATGAAGGCATCGCACCCTGTGAACAGTAGATAAATAAATAAATGAATAAATAAGTGAGATATCTGTGCTTAAGTAGGGATACAGGTAGCACGTAAAAGGAATGAAATAATAGCAGAAAATTATTTAATCAGATCATATCTAAAGCCTTCAAACATGCATGAAAATTATGAACAGCGCAGAATGTTGAAAACTTGAAAACGGTAGTATAAGCGTATACAAAGGATCAGCACATCCTAAGATCATGCAAGACTTCTGTGCGTGCTGACGTGCCGGTCTGGACTTTCGAAAGACCATTTCTGCGTGCATGTAAAATGAGTGCTAGTACAACAGTGATAACTACGAAAAAAATGAGAAGCAGAAAACAAATAACATTGGTATATGGCTGTGTGAATCATCGGTTTTTTGCTTCCGTAAAAAGGAAATTTTGCAGTCCTAAAGGACGCAGAAAATTATACAAAAATGCACACCATCTTCCCAAAGGGAACTCTGATGGGATGTTAAGCAGTAGCGTTCCACGCGGGTGGTGTCATGAGTTAAACGGCACTAACGCGGGTGCTGCGGTGAGCACGGGAAGATTCGTTTGAAGCGGTGGCTGGCGTAGGTCTTGTTGTTTCCTCAGAGTGGACACGGGCGCTGGACTGGAGCTGGCACGCGTTTCGCCTTGACTACCACGGTCCTGTGATCAGTGAAGTGCACGCTCAGAGGTTCCTGCAGACACTCGATGTCGAAGTTGCGTAAGGTGTAACGAGTGGCGGTCGCGGTAGCGGAGCGAGTGGTGGTAGCGGTAAGTGTTGCGGGTGAACGAACGAGGCGAAAGCTGCGGGTGCTGCACAGCGGCAAGCGCGCAGCAGGCGAGAGAGAAAGTAACGTCAGCGCGCACCGTGAGAGGAGCGTGACGTCAACGCGCAGCTTCGGCGTGACCTACTTGGCACTGCTCTAACACCTGTGGTGAGGGGAGCACGTTGCTGCGCGTTCGCGTATGGACGCAAGGAGGAACAGCGTAACACCGGCTAGTCAAATAGCTGCTTCGCATCTAATAAACGTATAGACGTATGTAGCCCCGCCGCGGTGGTCTAGTGGCTATGGTACTCGGCTGCTGACCCGCAGGTCGCGGGTTCGATTCCCGGCTGCGGCGGCTGCATTTCCGATGGAGGCGGAAATGTTGTAGGCCCGTGTGCTCAGATTTGGGCGCACGTTGAAGAACCCCAGGTGGTCGAAATTTCCGGAGCCCTCCACTACGGCGTCTCTCATAATCATATGGTGGTATTGGGACGTTAAACCCCACAAATCAATCAATAGACGTATGTCGCATGCACGAATCCTGCATCAAGCTGGAGGTGGAGAGACTTTATTCAGAAATAGCGTGCTCGAGGTCTGTCGTCAGTCCCACGCCGTGCATCCCCATAAGTGAACTGATCGAACTTAAGACAACAAAAACACATGTATGAGTCAAGTTTCCGTGACTTTGTGACGTCCTTGGAAAGGTTTTTTTTTCTCAGCGCCGTGAACGCATCGTAATTTATAAGTGACATGTGTAACGTGATGTAAAGTGTGGGATCGGGCTAGTTCGTACTATATTATTAAGCTGCACGCATGCCCTCGCCTATTCTGTGAACGTGGCGTCTTTTTATTTTTTACGCTGAACAGCTTAATATATAACATTTCCGGTGACGACAACAACAGCAACAACAACAACGACGACGACGACTACCACCATAAAGCAATGATAATAATGCACGCCCACACCCAGTGTGCAGTCGTTCAGAGAGGGCACGCAGTCGTTCGGATAGCTTCCGCAAGTGAGCTCAAAAGAATGCACCGGACCGTATCGTGGTGCACCAAACGTGCCGACAACAGTGATAATTCTTTTTTTCTTCTTCACAATCACTTTCGTATACCAGCGAATTCGAATCAGATCAGCACGACTTAACTAGAGCATAATGTTGCTATCTGCTTATACGCCAGGAATTTCGTGTTCTTTTTCAACATTACTATCAAGTATATAAATAAAAATAAATTAAGAGCATTCGTATCCACGTCCGCCAGGAGCCTCTAAAGGCAAGTACGAATTGCGATAAGGCCGAAATGTTCAAGCTTCGTGAATTAACAATTGGCGTCCTTCACCGAAGTACCGTCATGAAGTGTAAAACAAAACAAAACAATATATGCCCCCCCCCCCCTTTTTTTTGTGGGGCAAGGTCCCTACTACGGGTGTTCTAGCTTTACTTCATAGCATATCTTACTCACGCTCTTAAAAAAAGAAAGAAAAATGAAGGGAGGGAGGATACAGCGATTGATGGCCAGGAGCAAGCAAAGAGCGGTCAGTGACCGTATTTTAACATACTGTCGTTACAGTGGCTGTACTGTCGTGCGACTCAGCATCGGTAAGCATAGCAGAAGGAGAGGTGGGGGGGATGCGGACAGCAACTGGCAGCGCCTGCGGCGGAAACAGCTCGGACGCTGCCCCGGTGGTATACTCCCATCTGGAGATAAACAACCGCGCATCAAGGAATTCGGCGAAGCCGCATGCGCTCGTCCGCGTGTAACCTCGAGGCTGCCGTCGTGTGGCACACTAAACCGACGCGGTGCACGTACACACCCTGCACGCCCCAGATAAAGCGCCTGGAACAGTAAAGTGCAACGGCACAAGTCGCACTTTGCGAGGAGGTCCATCTGTGTTTTACATACCTCACATAAATCCGGCCCGGAGGCAAGGCCGCTTTTACCGCACTCAACGGGCGATCAGACGTGACATCAATACGAAAGTCCGGCTCGTAATGTCATGTGCGACATTACGTGCGCCACGAGTAGATGCGCGATGTTGGCTGGTCTCTGACGAACGTCGGTGGACCGTGTGGCGTTGCACCTCTGTGGTAGCGGGTTCTATCCACAATGTGGAAGCCGCACTTCTAGGGAGGCGAAATAATAGTAAAATAAACTTGTATTTAAGTGTGCAAGCGCATAGCCAACAACTTTTTTTTGAGGGGGGTGGGGGGTCTCCTTTCGATTTCGGGAGGCGCACCACCTTGAAATGTTCATTTTTCGCTCTCTATGCCATGGCGGAAAAATTGTTCCGGGGTGTGGAGGTTGCATGGGTCCGGTGTGTCACCCCCTTGCTACGCCCTTGTAAGTGTGCAATGAAAGCACATACACTCCGTTGCTCACATCAGATTGAGCTCCCCGCCCGATCGTTAATCGCGGGGAGCTGAAAAAACAGTCCTTGGCGAAAGAACGTTTCGCGAATACGGGCCAAGTCTAATGACACACATGTTACTTGGTGAGCTCTGCAGGGGTAAGCTTGTAATCCATGAATACCAACGACAAACTACGCGAAAAAAAAAAATGCCACCGACAAGAAAGGAAGAAGAGGCCGCGCACGTTCGGCGTTTCATTCCTTTTTTTTTTCACTCAGTTTGTCAGTTGTTGAATTTACTACATGCTCTTACAGCAGAAAAGTGTTGCAAAGCCGATCTCTTGTTCAGACAGCTCTCAGAACTGTTTGTAGCAGTAAATTTAGTTGACTCTTAGAGTGTACCTGCTGTTGCAGCCAAGGTGGTCGTACATTCTCGAACAGTATTTGAAACTTTTACGAATGAAAGCTTCGTGAACACGGCCGCTAGGACGTGGGCAACAGAAAAAAACAGCGGATATGCCTTCCAAGCACTTTCATTTCTCCCCTGTTTGGATAAGCACAGATGAGACAAACAGATTAAATTTGCTGCATTATCGGTATGAATGTCGTCCCCCTGCCTTCACACCACCGAACGATTCAGCAATGATCGAAGCGCACCGTTCACTTACGGTGCGGAGCGTGCAAGAGCGGGACCGTGGGCTTCAGCTGACCGCCGGGACACCGCGATTTAGGAGCGTCACGCCACTACCACTCTCGGCTCTGCTGCGACAGTGTCCTACAGCGGTGCTTGGCCGGTGAAAACCCGGCATAAATAGGCTCGGTGCTCCACTCTCAAGGTCGGCACGTAAATAAGGCCCCCCGACTGCTATCGGCGTTCGTTCCGCTTCACCACGGAATGCGTCAACAGCCGTGGAAATTCTTGATTTTTCCCGTCTGCCACTTTCATTCGGACCCTTCGTTTTTTTGTGTGTGTGTGTGTGCCGGTCATTACGTATGCACGTGGATTCCTCTTCGTGAGTGGCGACTGTACTTGGCCTGTACATGGGGCCCTAATCGGAAAAAGAAAATTCTGCGCTGACAAAATAGTTGCGTTCCACGTCGGTATAATCCACGGGCAACCCAACTCACAAAAGGCGTGTTTTAGACTTGTTGATTGATATGTGGGGTTTAACGTCCCAAAACCACCATATATTATTACGAGCGACGCCGTTGTGGAGGGCTCTCGAAATATCGACCCCCTGGGTATCTTCAACGTGTACCCAAATCTAAGCACATGCGACTGAAATATTTTTGCTCTCTATCAAAAATGCGGCCGCCACGGCCGGAATGCGATCTCCTGATGTGCAGGTGTGCCGCTGACTGTCTCAATCACTAGACCATCGTGGGGGATATGGTTTATCAGAACTGCTGACGAGACAAGATGACGATTTTTACTGGTCTTATTAGTTTGGTGCATTTTGTGCCTCACTCATGCACTATCTGCATGAAATAGTCCGGCGTAATCTTACTTCGCCCATCAAGCCTATCTTATTCCGAATGCCTAGGGGAAACAAGTGGTATTAAATAAAGTGAGCACGAGTTATTATCGACGCATGAGCTTGCAGGCGAAAAGAAACGGGCTAGGCATCAGTATACATATTGTTGGCTTTAGCATTTCATGAAAGACAAAGGAAGCATGCAGCTGAACGCAGAACGCAGCTAAATGTACAAGAAACGCAATTTACCGGGTTGCTTGTTTGACTAACGTATGCTGGAGGACGCGCAAAATAGGGGGGGGGGGGGGGGACGCCTATGTCGTCTGCTACGGCGCTGATTGGTAGCGGCTACCACGAACGTCATTTCCGCGTTCAGTTAGATTTTTTGCTGTTTTTTGCGGTTGCCGCGCCAGCGGTCAAGGCCGCTGCGGACTAAAGTCCCTGGACATTTTTAGGATAGTACCGCAATTCTTTTAACTGAGCCGCCGTGCCGCACATACTCCTCTCCCGCCTCTCGGGCCGCGACGACGCATGTTATCAGCGTGACGTAGCATTCTTGATAGGAAAGTGGCACGAGCTAAGTTATAGGGTGGGCGCCCACACGGTGGCTTTTCGGGAGAGGATATAGATTAGATTTGGACACTTGTGAGAGGAGGGTTGGACACTTTGGAAAGGGTATGGAGGAGATTGATTGATTGATTGGTTGATTTGTGGAGTTTAACATCCCAAAACCACTATATTATTATGAGAGACGCCGTAGTGGAGGGCTCCGGAAATTTCGACCACTTGGGGTTCTTTAACGTGCACCCAAATCTGAGTACACGGGCCTACAACATTTCCGCCTCCATCGGAAATGCAGCCACCACAGCCGGGATTTGAACCCGCGACCTGCGGGTCAGCAGCCGAGTACATTAGCCACTAGACCACCGTGGCGGGGCGAGAGTGTCGCTGCTTTCTCTATATTAAGGGGCTTTAACCGCGGACTTGCCGGTAGCGCCGGTACTGAGAGCACCTACCTGTATGAGGTGTGTTTTGTGAATCATATAGATTTTGGGTTGTTTACGAACTACTGAAACCTTATGTAAACAGTCTCAGGCAAAGTGTGTCGGGGGTGTACAGAGCAGCTGTGTGGTGTGTTTTGTGAATCAGATGGCTTTTGGGTTATTTCTGAACTACTGAAACCTTAAGTAAACAGTCTCGGGCAAATTGCGTAGACAGACTGCACACAAGACGTACTTGTTTGCCGCGGCGCCGCTAGCATCAGGGCTCGATTTTGCCCGTATAGATCCCGCAGCATGTTCGTTACGGCTGTTAAACGCATGTGAAGTTTTAATTCGGCCGGCTTATTACGCTGTTCCAGGTGCGGCCGTACGCTACCGTTCATGTTTCGAGCAATTTCAAGGCTGCCGACGGTCTTGCCAACATGATCGATGCATATCGTTAGTAAGTGCGAGTTTAAACTATTAAATTAAGTGATCATAATACCTCCCAGTCGGTTTCTTTTTTACATGCAGCGAGAGCGGCCCAAAAACGCGAAACAGTTGTTCAACCACTGAGTATACCCTGTTTAAAAATAAACTAGCTGCCTGTTACTTGACATTGCTGTGTCGGTTCGTGATGCCTGCCGCAGTTTTGCGGACTTTGTGCAGCATGTCATTCTCCAAAATACTGCAAATGTATAACTTGCAGGTGACCGTGGGTAATATTTGAAGCGAAATCAGGGTGATATGGCCGTAGTTGCAGTGCAAAACAAAAACCATATTTGACAACATGTGCGTGGCTCCCAACTGTTTCACTGTGATGGTACTGAGCAGCTTACAGTGACGGATATAAAGAAAGATACATCACAGGCAGATGGTGCCAAAGAAAACTGAATGACGGTTCAAGGTGACTTTAGTTTTCAATAAATTCCTGCAAGGGTATGCTTGTTTATGCCACCTGTTCTATTTGTTGTATTACTTCCATGGCCTGGGGGTATCGCAGGAAGGAGTAGAAAATGTAATGCACGCAAATAAAGTAAGCATGAGTAATTTCTAACTTTACAGTGGTTGCGTGCTTCAGAGAGGATCAGGCGTTTTATTGTCAGTAAGCAAGTACTAATGGACAGAGAAAGTAAAAATCCTGTGAATAATGTCATCGGCTTCCTCCTGTCTCAGCACTTTTTGTAATTTTTCATTGCAACCAACTCACTTTATTATTTCTACGCTTCCACATCAAGCCTTCGCTGAGAGTCACTATTGCTGCAATCATGTGGAGGGCTTCAGACGGGCAACATGCATATTCACAATAGGCTCCCAGCAGTTGTTCTGAACTCTTGGACCTGATAATGTGATATTTTTTGCAATATAGCTCTTCTATAACTGTTTTGATGAACTTGACATATATTGACTTGAACACGTAAGCTGTGCTAAAGTGTAAACAGTGTTTTCAGAAAAAGAATGAAGAAAGTTCCCCTGCATTAGCGAACTGAACTGATCTGGGCTAGTTGGTATGTACATTGCAAAATGTTGGATTGAGACAAGTCCGTACCGATCTGCTTAAAACTCATAAGTACAAGCTAGCACTTCAAACTGCTCAAAACATGAACGGCAGCGAACGGCCGTTAGATGCGGCCACTAGAATGGTGGCTAAAACTACAACTATAGGGTATTAAAACTTAGGCATGAGCTAAACACGCTTGGCGAAAAACGAGATCCCCCCGCCATGGAACTCCGCGGCCACGGCCGTACGCCTCGCTCCAACGCGTAAATCTTGTCCGTCTACTACTCGTCGTAATTCCACGAGTGTGCAGATGCCGCCTGTCCACGCAGTCAGCCCCGACACTGTTTACTTACGGCTTCACTAGTTCGGAAACAACCCCAAAGCAGTCGGATCATGGCATATTGACACAACGCTGCACCGCGATCACCGCTCCTCACCCCGCGAGCGTGGCTGCAGCGACGGCGGTGGAGCGTACTAGACAGCGGGGGGGGGGGGGGGGGGGGGGGGTGTTTATGTTTATAAGAAAGAAAAGAAGAGGAAGGTGAGCCCCGTAACTGTCTGCTTCTGGGTGCGACACCTCAACAGTAGCTCACAAGGGATGGGGGTGAGGATGGATTAAAAGGATAGGAATAAAGGTGTAGAGAGAGAGAAAGAGAGATGCGCTAAGCCAGCGAGCCAGGACATATCGAGGGGATAGGAGAGATAGGAAAGATGGAAACACGGTCACAGGAGTCCGAGGACGGGGCACCACTTGCGAAAGCTCTTGTCGGCGTCAGGAGATGGCGTAGGGCAAGTCCAGTAGGTCAGAGCTACGCTGTCGTCGGAGATCGGCGTCAGACGATGACGTAGGGAGAGCCCAGTCGGCCAGAGCTACGCTGACGTCGGAGATCGCGAGGGCAGAACCGGTCGGCACGGAATCCAGCGAGCCCTGTCGCCAGACGGTGGTAACGGTGGAGAGGACAGACGAAGGCGTCAGGCATTGCGTGGAAATGACGTTTGCAGCGGTGGTAGCCAATGAGCGCTGTAGCGGAAGACACGGGCGTCTCCCCTCTCTCTCGCACGTTCTCCAGAACGGTTGTCAAACACGCTACCGGGTCCCCTTACCAGTGGCGTAGCCAGAGAGTGGTACACGGGCCCGTGCGCGCCCCACCATCCCCCGAAAAAAGTTTTTCTCGTGGGCATATAGAGCAAAAACTTAGCATTTCATCCACGGCAGACCCCCCTCCGACATTCTTCATCACATAGTCGGGTTTCCAGTTCACATGAGACCAGACGTACTACCGGGTCACCTGAACCCAATCGAGACAGTCCACGACTGTGCGCGAGGTTCCACATGCCGCGACGGGATGGTCTCTCGCATGAGTTCAGGAGAGCTCATCCACAGTGATCCTCTCGTTACCTTTCACGATATAGCATCTCATTACAGAGAAGAGCAACAACCCTTTCCTCATTATAAGCTCCATAGAACACACGCAAGCACGCTTCGCATGCTTCACACGGGGTCCTACACCTCCAGGGGATTTCTGACGCATGCCTCATCCGGAAGTTAATCCACTTTGCCCAGATTGTGGTGAATATTGTTCTCTGAGTCACAAGGTTAAAGTCCTGCGTTAAAAGACTTTAACCGAGAAGTGGGCTGGACGACGGCAATCACATACCTCAGGCAAGACGTCCAGCTTCAGGCTGTCCACAGGGCCTGCGTACGTGCTGAGAGGCATGGCCTCTCTGTTTCGACATGGGAGTAGCCGACGGCTGGGTGGGGACCTACTTAATTGGCCCACTGCCTGGCCTCTAAGGAGGACAATAAAGTTGCCTGCCTGCCTGCCTGCCTGCCTGCCTGTCTTTCTGTCTGTCTGTCTGTCTGTCTGTCTGTCTGTCTGTCTGTCTGTCTGTCTGTCTGTCTGTCTGTCTGTCTGTCTGTCTGTCTGTCTGTCTGTCTGTCTGTCTGTCTAAAAGATGCCTCCTCCTCCTCCCCTGAAAAAATTTCTGTCTGCGCCCTTGCCTCGTACGTTGGCATTCTGCTTCTAGCGGCCTAGTGGCCCACCGCAGTGAGCCCCTCGACTGCTAACCCGAAGGTTGTGGGATCGAATCCTGGCTGCGGCAGCTGCATTTTCCATGAAGGTGGAAATGCTTGAGCCCTGTGTACTTAAATATTTAGGTGCACGTTAAAGAACTCCAGGTTGTGGAAATTGCCGGAGCACTCCACTACGGCGTCTATCATAATCATATCGTGGTTTTTCGTTATATTTTCCACAATTCCTGGGACGCTCTCTGCGTCCCGCCTTATGGCGATGGCAGCGGCGACTTTTACAGGCCCACGTGGTCAAATGTCAGCGCCTCAAGCTCTTCTGTGGCTCAAGGCTCATGGTCCATCACCAGCGACGGCTCAAGAGATGCTCCTGCTCTCGTGCCCATGGACGAAGAACGAACTGCTGGCCCGTCTGGCTACAGCTCAACATTTGTAAGCTCCGCAAGGAAACGAGGCTCTTGGTGCAGCTCCAGTGAAGACACGGACATCTACTCAGTCGACGGCGACGACTCATCAGATGGCAGCTTCGTGTCTGTGATGAGCCACAAGGCCAAAAGGAGGCTCATCAAGACGTCATCACCAGCAAGCACGTCAACCGTGAAGGCAAGGAGTGAACGCTGGCCGCATACCATTCTCTTCATGCCCGTGGATCCTTCCGCCAGCCTTTGAAAATTGAACAGGCAAGCCATTTCCAATGTTCTTGAGGGAATAGCACATAATGAAATCAAAGAGGTCCGGCTAAACACACGTAGGAACAATTTAGCTGTCGACACAACACATGCAGACACGCTAGAGAAGCTTCGAATGATGACAGAGTTTGGAGATGTCAAAGTATGAGCGGTCATACCGATGACTGGGACCTGCACTGCAGGTGTCATTTACGACATTGACTTGGCAATCCCAAACACGGATCTACCCATTCTGATAAAACCGCCGTACGAAGGAGTGGTCATTAAGCATATAAGCCGCCTTGGGAACAGCCGCTGCGTTAAGATAGTCTTTAAGGGCGACTCAATCCCTACGCACGTCAAGGTGGGACATTTCCGGCATGTGGTACGGCATTTTGTCCCAAAGCCGCTTCAGTGCCACAAGTGTTTCAAGATCAGCCATGTCAAGGGCGTCTGTGCGAACTCTACCGTATGCCCCCGGTGCGTGGAGGCGCACACGGTAGACACCTGTTGTGCAACAACTTATAGGTGCGGCAATTGTCGAGGTACGCATGAAGCCACGTCTAAGGAATGCCCAAGACTCAAGAAAGAAATGGGTATCCTGAAAGAAATGGTCAGGGATAACTCCACCCATAGAGAAGCTTCACAGAAAATCCGGCGTCGACGTTGCCACCGACGGAAGCGCTCCAGTCATGGTGATATTCATGCACCACTTCGGTCTACACCACCATCAACATTCAGTAGAAAGCCAGAGAGTACAAGAATACCTCCACCGGCGAAGCCTCTGTCCCCTGAAGACTGGCCGGAGCTTGCGAACGCACGGCCTTCCGAGCAGCCTTCCCGCTCTCTGCTCCCAGTGAAATCCAATGCTGCTGATGACGAGGCTCCAACAGCAGATCGTCAAAATATTCCTATGCTGCGATCCATTGTGAGTATCATCAGAAGTCTTCTGACAAGCATCGATACGCCAACTGCTAGGAGCGGCCTACAGGTGCTGGACGCGTTGAGTCCGGTCCTTGCAAGCCTCCAGTAAAGACATGGCCGACAATCACAAGTCGTTCCGTCAGGAGGTCAGAGAAGCGTCGATTTTTCAGTGGAACGCAAGAGGTCTGAGATCTCGCATATCTAATTTTCGCCAGTTTGTTCATCTGCACCGATTTCCTATCATGATTATATGTGAACCGAAATTATCGCACCCAATCAGATTATCCGGCTATGAGTCATTTTTCTCTTCAAGTGACATCGGAAGTAGCAAGGTTGTTGTATTTATTCGCCGGGAGCTTACTTACGTTGTCCAGCCAGTGCAACCTCACGACGGCAATCAGTATGTGTGCTTCTCTGTTGAAAAAGGAAAGGTGACATTCGCAATTCTAGGCGTGTATATATCCCCATCAAGTCATTTCGACGCCAACAAACTAGACGGCATATTAAGGGCACATCCGGGTCCGTGTGTTATCACCGGGGATTTCAATGCGCAACATCCCATCTGGGGAAGCTCAAGGCTTAATTCAACGGGACGACGTCTAGCATCATTGGTTTCCAGCCATGGTCTCGTCCTTCTGAATGACGCCAGTCCTACGTTTTTACGAGGCACTACATATAGCAGCTGCCTTGATTTGTCCTTTGTTTCACGCCGATTTGCTACCCGGGTAAAGTGGTTTTTAGACATTGAAACACACGGAAGCGACCACATCCTCACTTACCTGAAGAGAAAAGGTATTTCGAACACGTACTCCTCTACCACAACACAAAGAATAGATTGGAGTGTGTTCAAAACTCAACTTGAGGATGCTTGTGAAGAAGGCCTGTCCAATGGTCTTCAGCAAGCTATTAAGGAAACTGCACATGCGGCTATGCACACAATAATATGCTCTTCGAAGTACTCTGAATGTGACCTCGAGCTGGAGCGACTTCGTGCGATCCGCCGTCGTGCCGAATGACGATACCGACGCACCAATTCCACAGACGATCTACGGACAGCCCGGCGCATCCAAAAGAAGATATAACGGCGCCTTGACAAATTAGACACCCAACGATGGAGGAAATTTTGTGCGTCGCTAGATCCTCATAAACCACTGCCTTAGATATGGAGAATTGTGCGAGGCCTACGTTCTGTTCCAGAGCAGCGTTTTCCCTTCAAAGCCCTTGCACTTTTTCATCGCCGGCACGAAATTGAGGTAGCAGAAGATTTCTGTGCTATGACCGTGGGCCAGACAGCGTACACAAGCCTACATACAGTGAATCATACCCCTCACTCACGGGACCCACGCATGGATCTACCGTTTACATCACAGGAGCTCGATGCGGCGCTCGTCTTATGTAATAAGTCGTCGTCAACTGGCCCGGATGACATCTCATACAGGATGCTGTGCAACCTTGGTAAACGGGCACGAGAATCGCTCCTTAACATCTTCAACGATTCCTGGCAAGCTGGCGTCGTTCCGCAAGATTGGAAGATTAGCCGCTTGGTACCGATTCTTAAGCCTGGCAAATCTCCCCTGGACACTGCCTCTTACCGACCGATCGCACTCTCAAGTTGCGTAGGAAAGGTAATGGAGAGAATGATCTTGGCCAGGCTTGAATGGTACCTGGAATACTATGAGATATATCCGAACGCCATGGCTGGTTTTCGCCCTCACCGATGTTCGATCGGCAATGTTATAGATCTCGTCACATATGTCCAGCAACAAAAGGCAGGTAAACGACTATCTGCAGCCATGTTCCTTGACGTAAAAGGAGCATACGACAACGTTCTACATGACGCCATCCTCGAAGCCATTGAGTCAGTGGGCCTAGGCGGGCAACTGTATTGTTGGACACGCAGTTATTTACAAGGGCGGACCTTATTTGTGAACACTGCAGATGGTCCAACCTCCCAACACCCAACGCATCGTGGAGTCCTGCAAGGTGGCGTCTTGAGTCCAACCCTCTTCAACCTCGTTCTCATTGGTCTTGTAGAACGACTACCAAGTGTGGTCAAGTGGTCCATGTACGCTGACGACATCTGCGTCTGGACATCTGGCGTGACAAGACCTCGGGTACGCGCAAGACTTCAGAAAGCTGTGACGTTGGTATCAGTGTACCTCAAGGACCAGGGTCTGAAAATCTCGCCAGCGAAATGCGCATTGATTGCTTTTAGTCGAAAGCCAATGAGACCATACGCTATATCGATCGATGGCCAAGTCATACCATATGTCAGAACGCACATATTTCTAGGCGTATTCATTGATAGAGACCTCTGCTGGGGCCCACATGTGGCCCACTTGAAGAAGAGGCTGACAGAAATTGCTTATTCAGGTATCTCGGAGAAAAAACCTGGGGGACTTCAGTACATGAAATGATGCAGTTGTACAAGACGCTTTTTCTTGGCTATTTGCGCTACAGTTTGCCTGTGTTGACCAACACCTGTAGAACCAACATTCTGACTCTCGAAAACATCCAGGCTATGGCTTTGCGAGTTTGTCTGGGACTACCGCGATGTTCATCAACAGCTGAGACAATCGAGATCGCTAATGACTACCCGCTAAAGACGCATATCATGATGGAAGTGCTCAGAGCACACGTGAGGCATCTTACTCGTGCCCCTGCCCATCACCTAGCTTCTCTGCCAGAAGCCCGACCTCGTGCCTCATTTTGCCAGTCTTGTCATATCGCACACGCATTCCTACGGGATATACAACTTTATCGAGGATTTCAACTCCCCCATGGAGTATGACCTATGCACATGTTGAACTCACGGTTCCACGCATAGGGTCAAAAGCCCGGCTCTCGTCTCTAGCGCTAAAGCAGCTTTCTCTTCTCTTGTTATATGAGAAACACAGTGAGCATACTCATCTAAATACTGACGCTTCAACTGAAGTGGATGGGTCTGCAGGGTCGGTGATCTTTCCTGCAACAGCGACAACGGTGAAGTTTCGTTTATCCCACCAGACATCTTTGACAGCTGTGGAACTTGCTGCTCTACGTAGCGCAATTCAAGTCATTAAACACCAAGAAGCCAAGAAATGGAGCGTGTTCACGGACTCTAAGGCAGCACTACAGTGTTTGATATTCGCCTTACGCCGGGGGCCTCATGAACAACTAGTGCTGGAAATTAGAGAGCTGCTTCACCACCTCTTCGACGAAGGACACAGAATCACGTTTCAGTGGCTTCCAAGTCACTGCGGCATATTGGGCAACGAACATGCCGATGCAGTTGCCCGATCAGCACACGAAGATGGTGAAGAAAAATCTATACCATTTTCAAGGACTGATGCTGCAATGACCATCCTAAAAATCGCTAATGCAGAATTAAAATTCCTGTGGAACGCCGAGTGCTTACGGCACACGCGACTGCGTAGACTGGACACGTCTCGTCGACTCCGGCCTCCGTCTGGACTCTCTCGACTCGAAACAACAGTGCTTTGCCGACTATGGCTTGGTGTCGCCTTCACCAAAGCTTTCGCCTTCCGAATCGGCATGGAAGACAGTGCTGCTTGCGGTCATTGTGGCAGCGATAAAACTATAGAGCACGTTCTCTGTCACTGCCCTCGTTACAGCGTGCAAAGACGGCAACTAGCTGCTGCGTTAGCTCGCCTTGACGGCAGACCTTTGTCTGAACAATCAGTGCTGGAAAGACGACATGATTTGTGTGCTCACAGAAAATCAGTGAAGGCCTTACTGAACTTTTTGCGTGGCAGCGGCCTATTGTATAGACTGTAGCACCCCAGCTCTCCCCCCCCCCCCTTTTTTTTTCGCGCGCGTCTATTTCCCTCTTCGCTTTCTTTCCAATCTTTCTTCCCCATTCCCCCTTCCCCTAGTGCAGGGTAGCAAACCGGATGCTCCATTTTCTGGTTAACCTCCCTGCCTTTCCCTCATTTTACTCTCTCTCTCTCTCTCTCTCTGAAACGTTAAACCTGAGATAATATTATTCTAGCGGCCAGGAGTGGATAGCGTTTATGTTTTTCTCTTTTTTTGAGAGAGAGAGAGAGAAGGGTCTGTGAAAATATGGTATTGCGATGCCGGAACACTTAGTTTCGCAGAAATGCATGTGCAATGCAGGGGCGTATAGGTCCCGGTAGTCATTTTTTGCTCCGTATGCAATGCCGAAAAAAATACAAGGGGGGGGGAGGCAAGGGCCCGGTGTGTTACCGCTTGGCTACGCCCCTGTGCGATTGCGATGACCTTTCTATAATATCCCTAAAAGATCATGTTTAGTTTATACTTGGAAGTGTCAATGAATCAAAGTATGGTCACAAACCATGGCGATAATTGTCAGTCTACAACGATACACAACTATAGGCACGGTTGTAAGAACACTGAATGGCTGCGTTGTGCGCAATTTGTGAAGTCCGCTCTCGTTTCCTTTTTCCGTTGAGGACTCCAGCCACATTACCGGCCAAGTATAAGCGAACCCGACATTAATGAGAAAGTATTAGCTGGGCAGGTTTACGAGCGAGCGGGCGAGTGGACTTTCCGCTCGCCCGTAAACACGCTCAGCGAAAACTCTATTCTTAGTTTGCTGCGTATACGCGAGCAAAAATAAAAAAATATCCTAAAAAAAGCCAGAATAGAACAACTTGGAGCGAGTAGTCCGCGGATTATACATCTCAAAATGACAGCAAATACCACTTATAGCCCTTGTTCTTTTCAAACGTCTGAGTACGACTTAGAAAGAAAGATACGCAATTGTGCATTGCTGATAAGGCCGATTATTGCCTTGGCATGGGCTGCATGAGGTCGCTTATCGCAGCGTTGTTTGGGGTCAGAGCACGACCAAAGCGACAAGGGCTCACCGGACGGCGGATGCCGAAGCTGCCTCCAATCAACACCTTTGCGTTATCATATTATAACTGATACTCAAAGGGCGCGCGACGTCCTAAGCGCTTGGTTGAGTCTCGTCTCGTCAGCTGCGCGCTGCAGTAGTAACGTGAGTAGCCCCGGTCTATTTCGTGAATTTTAGCGGCGACCAGGCACATACTGTCGGTAATCAAAATTAAATTCTGCAGTTTAACGTACGAAAGCCATTACCACGGTATGGTTCTGAGGCATGCTGTTGCGAGGAGTTCATAATTCGTTTTACCCAGCTGCAGTTCTTTTACGCATACCAAAACACGGTACGGTACGAAGAGCCGAGGGCCGCTCCCAAGTGAGGGCAGTTAGACCTATAGCCAAACCACCGCATCGCAAACTCTCTGGGCAGCCCAAAGTTTACGCTGTTATTCTGAGCTCTTGGGGGCCGAGCTCCATTTCTGCTCTGTTAGGTTCTTATCCCCACGTAACGAGGGGCACCGCCAAAGCATGTGCTCAAAATCGTACGTTCCCCCGCAGCCGCAATCAAAGTATACAATTACACCGGTATTTATTATGTTCCGCCTCCCTCCCCCCCCCCACGCTCCGAAATGCAGTCATGGCGGGGAATCGAACCCACGCCTTCTACTTTAGCAGGGCGACTCCTTACTTTTTAAGCTTTCTTAATTGGTTATTTGAATAAGCGTTTGCATATAGATTACGCTATATTATTCAGGACTGTACGTTTCTTGCGCAAGCACTTCTTTGCCATCGTGCATTGTGGGGCCTTTATTTCATAAACAAATGGCCATGAAAGTTTTACAAGGGCTAAGAGAAAGGTTTTTTTTTTTTTTTCGTGCGAGCGCCAAGGCAAGGCTTTGCATTCCTGCAAGGCCGCCGTAGTGTACAAGAGGCCTCACCATTACTCTCCCCGCCGCGGTGGTCTAGTGGCTAAGGTACTCGGCTGCTGATCCGCAGGCCGCGAGATCGAATCCCGGCTGCGGCGGCTGCATTTCCGATGGAGGCGAAAAAGCTGTAGGCCCGTGTGCTCAGATTTTGGTGCACATTAAAGAACCCCAGGTGGTCAAAATTTCCGGAGCTCTCCACTACGGCGTCTCTCATAACCATATGGTGGTTTTGGGACGTTAAACCACACATATCAATCAATCGACATTACTTTAGCGCTTACGGCCCGATTGTACACACAGACGACAAAGACACCTGTCACCGCAAACTCTACCGCCGGGCTGCAGCAAGGCATTCTTGTGCTCACCAGCGGTTTGTACAACGAAATACATACTGCTCAAATACAACGTATTTCCTCGTGGACCGTGAATGCTTTCGCCAAGCTTGCGCAGAGGTGCGGAAGCGGTGCCGCACCTTTGCTTTAGTAGACTTTATTAAAAACCGCTGCCACACCACAGCGGTTTATACTAAGTTGCTCAAAGATTGGTTAGAAAAATGATTAGAAAAATAGAGAATAGTTAGAAGAATGCTTTAGACAATCGCTATAGGCATTTTGCAGCGTGCGAGAGCCCATGGACATTTTGCAAAACAACAACAACAACAACAACAACAAAACTACCACATGTAACCCTTGTACGTGCTCGTAAACTTTAGTACACGCGTTTTTGCGCTTCATCTCTATCGAAATGCGATTGCTGTGACCAGGCATGTACCAGCTCACCTTAGCTACTAAGCCACCGACGAAGGTATAAGAGGAAAACGGTTTTCGCTTGTGTGTAGTTATTATTTCTATATTCTTCTGACATTCGCTTATATGCAGTGTGTTCAAGGCCCAGGAAAGCCCAGGCAATGCACAGTTTTTCCCCTAATGCCATAGCCTTTGCCACATCATAACGAAAAGTAACTGTTAACGCAGTCATATACATTCTGAAGAGTGCAGGCTAAGTATTCGTTTCAAAATGTGGATACATCAAGAAAAAGCATCATCGTAAGTGGAATTTGTGCGCGTTCGCCAAATCTGGGTTCGCGAAATCAGTGTGCAGAGCGGGGCTGCAAGAGGATTTTGCGACGAGCTAAACTGCCGCAACCGCTGCCTGCATGCGATGGGAGACCAGAATATGAGGCCCGTCAGAAATGCGTCCATGAAGCCACCAGGGCGAGTATCCGCAAATAAACCTAGTTACGCACCAAAAACAGACGATTTAATCGGCTGCGATGAAAGCCTCCTTGTCTACAGTGGCAGCCCTTGCGAGAAGTTCTGTCCCTATACCAAACTTGGCCCGAAGTTTCGTGACCAGTACAACCTTGTATTACTCACCCGAACTCACTCAGACTAATGGCTCAATTTCAGTCTCAGTAAGTAGACTCACGAGTGAATATATATATATATATATATAGGAGAATAAAAGGAGTTTGACTCACAAGTGAAAAGATTTTTTACTTGACGTTTCGACCGTGGGCCCGGCCTTCGTCAGAATGAAACAAAACACAGCAATGGTAACCACTTATATGCCAGTTGGTCACATGGATTGTAGATAGGTACAATCAATACACGTGGAAAAAATGCGTTCAAAATGTATCAACATACTGTTCGTCAGTAACATACTCGCGTAACAAGAAGATTCAACAGCAATTGACAGCTCATGTGGTGACGAAAAAAACACCGATAACAGAAGATTAACACGTGAAAAACAGCACCTACACTGTTACGGACAATTTTCAAGGATATAATAATAAAAGGTGATCAATGCGCATGACATATTACTGGCGCAAGAACGTTAAGGTGCCGGGATTTTCGTTGAGACCGAAAGCAATGGTACTGAATTTGTGGATGAGATATGATTCCCGGACTTCTCTGTCACGATGGGAGCTAAAGCCTGACTCTAGAATTGTAGCTTTTATCTTGCTGAAGGAATGACCTGGAAGCGCAACGTGTTTCGATAACGGTAAGTTAGGAAGGGAAATCGCGTGTGCTTTATGATTATTAAAACGTAGACGAAAGCTGGTCTCGGTTTGTCCAATGTATTGCATACCACATACAGAG
The DNA here is from genome assembly GCF_043290135.1 of Rhipicephalus microplus. Classification (NCBI taxonomy): domain Eukaryota; kingdom Metazoa; phylum Arthropoda; class Arachnida; order Ixodida; family Ixodidae; genus Rhipicephalus; species Rhipicephalus microplus. Next base: position 133,284,853 of record NC_134710.1, on the reverse strand, counting down.
CACTCCAGAAGATAGATTACGTTCGATGTGTAACAGCAAAAGTTACCCTTTATTTTAAGACTGAAACCGGAGGCGGTACTCTGAGCTGAAAGTGATGTTGTCATATGTGCACAAATTTTGCAGCGTGATTTATTGCATGGATGGCAACCCGAATATTGCGGTTTAGTAACTTTAGAGGATGTGACTAAGTCGTGTAAATTTTTAGAGCGTCTGTAGATTACTTTAGGTGGAATCGGGAAGATTGTTCGGAGACGTTGGCTTTGCAAGAGGATATTATGATGCTTTTGAAGAATACAGTTTACTCTAGGAGCCGAAGCTGAATGAGTGAGGACCAGGTTGGTTAGGCGTGAGGTGGCAGTCTTTTTCGGTGCCTTTAATAAGGTCTTGCGTTCGACGAGGTCAGCCTTTTTGAAAGCGTCTTCTACGAGACGGACAGGATAATTCTGTTTAACTAAAGATTCCCTCAGGGAAGTGCAGTTCTGGTGATAATCAGACTCATGTGTACAAACGCGTTTGAAACGGAGTGCCTGACTGTATGGAATGCTGGTCTTCCAGTGCTTTAAATGACTACTGTGAAAATGAAGATATTGGTGCCTGTCTGTGGGCTTCTTGAAAAGCGTGGTGCTTAGTCTGCCAGACTAAGCACCACGCTTTTCAAGAAGCCCACAGACAGGCACCAATATCTTCATTTTCACAGTAGTCATTTAAAGCACTGGAAGACCAGCATTCCATACAGTCAGGCACTCCGTTTCAAACGCGTTTGTACACATGAGTCTGATTATCACCAGAACTGCACTTCCCTGAGGGAATCTTTAGTTAAACAGAATTATCCTGTCCGTCTCGTAGAAGACGCTTTCAAAAAGGCTGACCTCGTCGAACGCAAGACCTTATTAAAGGCACCGAAAAAGACTGCCACCTCACGCCTAACCAACCTGGTCCTCACTCATTCAGCTTCGGCTCCTAGAGTAAACTGTATTCTTCAAAAGCATCATAATATCCTCTTGCAAAGCCAACGTCTCCGAACAATCTTCCCGATTCCACCTAAAGTAATCTACAGACGCTCTAAAAATTTACACGACTTAGTCACATCCTCTAAAGTTACTAAACCGCAATATTCGGGTTGCCATCCATGCAATAAATCACGCTGCAAAATTTGTGCACATATGACAACATCACTTTCAGCTCAGAGTACCGCCTCCGGTTTCAGTCTTAAAATAAAGGGTAACTTTTGCTGTTACACATCGAACGTAATCTATCTTCTGGAGTGCTCTGTATGTGGTATGCAATACATTGGACAAACCGAGACCAGCTTTCGTCTACGTTTTAATAATCATAAAGCACACGCGATTTCCCTTCCTAACTTACCGTTATCGAAACACGTTGCGCTTCCAGGTCATTCCTTCAGCAAGATAAAAGCTACAATTCTAGAGTCAGGCTTTAGCTCCCATCGTGACAGAGAAGTCCGGGAATCATATCTCATCCACAAATTCAGTACCATTGCTTTCGGTCTCAACGAAAATCCCGGCACCTTAACGTTCTTGCGCCAGTAATATGTCATGCGCATTGATCACCTTTTATTATTATATCCTTGAAAATTGTCCGTAACAGTGTAGGTGCTGTTTTTCACGTGTTAATCTTCTGTTATCGGTGTTTTTTTCGTCACCACATGAGCTGTCAATTGCTGTTGAATCTTCTTGTTACGCGAGTATGTTACTGACGAACAGTATGTTGATACATTTTGAACGCATTTTTTCCACGTGTATTGATTGTACCTATCTACAATCCATGTGACCAACTGGCATATAAGTGGTTACCATTGCTGTGTTTTGTTTCATTCTGACGAAGGCCGGGCCCACGGTCGAAACGTCAAGTAAAAAATCTTTTCACTTGTGAGTCAAACTCCTTTTATTCTCCTATTATTCCCGGATCCGGCGAAAAACGCTCCTCCAATATATATATATATATATATATATATATATATATATATATATATATATATATATATATATATATATATATATATATATATATATATATATATATATATATATATAGATAGATAGATAGATAGATATCACAGTTGGTAATTTTTTCATCCACTTTTCTTTCTTCTTATTTACATTCCATTGATTTTAATAACTTCCCTTGTACATTCCTTGGCATTACTGTCTGTTATATCTCATTAATATTGTGTTAAAAACACGGAAAAACGAGCCCTTAGGTATACACTTCTTTCCCTTATATATATATATATAAATATATATATATATATATATATATATATATATATATATATATATATATATATATATATATATATATATATATATATATATATATATATATATATATATATATATATATATATATCGTGTTTCGAAAAAAGACTAATTGTGAACAGAACGACGACAAAAGGACAAGAAGACAAGAGAAGGCACTTCCCTTTGTCGTCGTTCTGTTTTCACGCTATAAAAATCATCATGCCATACCAACTAGCCCAAACCGACACGCGCCAAAGCATATCACGAAAGTCAAAAAGGGATAGTGTAGAGGAAGTATGCATGAATATATTCACGCATACTTCCTTTACGCTAGCATTCCTTATCATACAGGTATACGTGTACTAGCCAGTCTCACAATGTCACGATATAGCACATATTGAAAATGACTCAACACTAGCAAGCCATGATTGGGATTTTGAAGATCTGTAAATTCCGCTAATTTCCTCCTTATACCAATTAGGTCTACTAAAGTAATCGGAATATTTTTAATTTACTCTTTTTAGTGTTATTCGCGTTCATAGCCAAATGTAAGTATGTCAACGGCAATTTCTTGGCCTATTATTGCCCTCAATGTTTTTTTTTTTTCATTGTGGTGCATGTTACTATGCCAAGCCCCGCCCTTTAGTCAGCCGACCTCGTTCTCCAGAAGGCCACTCGGCGCAGCGGCATGGCAATCCGCCAGCAGCCCAGGTACATGGAAATCGAGGGGCTCCGGCTCACCTGCGAGTTCAGCCCAGAGCCCGTGCGGCAAGCCCTGCAGTTCGTGCCTCGTTCAGGAGACGTGGTGCTCGTCACGTACCCGAAGTGCGGGACCCACTGGGTCCAGCAGATCTTGCAACTCGTCGTCAACAGAGGCCGGTCGGCTGAGAACTTCTTCGAGTGGTTGGTCAGGACGCCGCTCCTCGAGCTTCTCGGCACGCGCATCCTGGATGGTGCGTCCGTGCCCCGCCTGATGAAGACACACCTGCCGCTGAACAGGATGACACTGCGCGACGAAGCGAGGTATGTGGTCAATGACGACTCTCAGTGGTACGCGGAAACACACAGAGCTTGTTGGTATGATGACATGGTTGAAGCGACGTACAGAGGGGATCACGTTTTTCCATTCATGTTCTTTACTCCCTTCTGTACTCTAAGTGGTTTTTAAAGACGATAGTCCTTCTTGGTTACCTTTGACGCAAAAATGTTGGTCTGTCTGCTGTCTGTCTGTACATTTGTCTGTTGGTCTGACCTTAACGGTACCCTAAATGGCACTTAAGTGACGAAACGATACTCCAAACGGTCGCCCCCCTACACAGCGCCTACCAATATTGCTCAAGGTTCCGTGTTCATACTTGTGCGATTGTCAATTAAAAAGCAATTATTGTGCATATCTCAGGCACCATAATAACACATCAATATTCTGTATGCGTGTCTCTCACTAGAAAAGGCATACATAAGTGATTATAAGGACCATAGCCTTTATCACGCTGCGCTGATCGTGCAATGCTTCCAAGAAAAGGCAAGCGTTTCCAACGCTTTGATAAGAAGACACGGCGGTGGCACCTAAACGTCGCCCCACGCTGTACACCTTATCAGCTCCGAGACGGGGGCGCAGGGCGCGCGCGCTTTGTTTTCTAAAATAACTGCCAGATAGAGCTCATGTCTCACGTCTGACGCGACTTGATGCGCTCGTTCGCCTCCGCTGCACGCTCGAGGCACTCTAACTTAGCGTCTCCAGAATACGATTCACCAATTTTCTTGTGCAGAACTTCAAATAAACGTTTTGTTCACTCTCTCCAGACGCAAGACTATTGTCTTTCGACGACATTTGCATTGTAGCATGTAGATACGGGCCAATTTTTTCTTTCTCCTTTCTTCCTAGTCGACCGTAGTGGTGGAGCGCTTAATGTTATTACATTATAGTTACGCCCCGGGATTGCCAAATGCCCTGGAATAATCAAGTCAAACTCGTCGAACAGCACTAAATGCAGTTTATAAATATATAACACTAATTTTGTTAAGTAAACTTGTCTATGCTTTTATTCAAATTGTCAACAGCGCTGTGGATTAACAAAACGCAATATTTATTGTCAATTCAATAGGACTTGAGTCCGGTGCCTCTTCAGTAAGGGCACGTACATGCTATAAAGATTTCCGTGAGAATATTATTTTTTTCTTGATCAAACTTTAAAATTTTGCTTTCCCCATTAAAATCAGCACAAGTTTAATGGCCAATCCCCATCAATGGGTACGAGCTAGGACATATAGGAACAATCAAGCAAGAAAAATGAAATACTTGCACGCGGTGCACGAGAACCGAACGGGGCCTCAATCAGTGGAAGGTGCTCAGACCAGCTGCCTGCACGCCTCGCGCTTTCGCCGCTGTTCCACCAAAGCCGTCGTCTCCTGGCGCCAGCTGGACGGCGAGCTTCAAAGCTGAGGAGCACGGCGGGCTCTTCACGTTCGGTGACTGAGGCGAGAACGAGTCCCGGAGCGACGACGCCATGGTGAAGAAAGCGGTGGAGGCTGACGGCGTTCCGCCAAAGGCCGGGCGAGGAAAGCGTCAGGCTGCCGCTGATCAGAATGCGGCTGCTTCTTCCAACGAGGCTGCAGCTACCAAGCGTCCACGCGGCCGACCGCCAAAAACCTCGTCGGAGGTTCCACTCGCACCGACGCCCATTGCATCAACGCCGGCTCGGAAGTTGCGCAAGGCCACGGAGGTGATGAAGCCCGAGGGAGAAAACCCTTCTACCAGCAAGGAAGTAGCCGCCAAAGCCCCGATAATCCGCCGTACGAAGCGCTCTCGAAGCTCCTCCCCGAAAAGCCCAAATGACACGGCAAGCGGGGGGCCAAAGCGTCGCTCATCCAAGAAGGTGAGCCGTGGTCGGTCTAGGCCCTCGTCGCACAGAAGCCATGTCGGCCCCACTCGTAAAGCTCGAGGCCGTAGAAGCTCTTCTGCATCGTCGGAAGCAAGCCAATCACGGAAGAGGCGCACCAGGAGCCACGGCCATGTCCGGTCCATTACATTTTCTTCGACCATGAGCCGGCGCTCGAAGCGTGGCAAGAAGCGACGCCACACCCGTAGTCGCTCGTCCTCGAGGCAGGGGAAGGCACGGATGGCCCCGAGCAGCCGGTCGTCGTCTGTGCGCGAGAGGCGCACTAGGAAGGGCAAGACATCCAAGGATCGGAAGAAAAATAGGCAAAGCCATTAGGACTGATCAAGCTTGCAGAGCCACACTGAAGCCAGGCGAAATAATTATTTGGCATTTCCCTTTTTTCTCTGAAAACGTGGCGTGGTTTTAAGGGGCTCTTCTGCAAGGTGCAATACTGTGCAAAAAAATTCATTTTCGTTGCCCCTGTATTGCTTAATTATTGTCTGAAATATGCTGTAAGAGTGGTTGATCTAGATGGAGGGAGCCTGGGCAGATTATGTGTCAGCCCTACCCCTTCCCCTATTCATCTTTATTGCCTGTCGCCCGCCTCTTTGTCAGGTTTCCTGTGGATGTTTCCTCGGCTTCCACTTCCCAAACTGCAGCGCATAGTAGCCGAGTGGTTAGAGCCTTCGCTTCCATTGCTGGATGCACCGAGTTCCATTCCCAGCGCCGCCGGAGACCCACTATTTTTAAATGCTACGTTATTTTGCGTACTGCAGCCACTTTTAGCATGTCTATCTGCATATCTAGTTATCTGTCTATCTAGCCACCTACTTATGGGTGCTGCCGTCCTCCGTTAACTTGGGGGAAACAAAAATTAGCATGGGAGAGTTGAATGGTTTGATGAATATGGCTCGCTGGTGTTAGGTACGGCACTTGGGCCGAAAAGGGGAGCAAAATTCCGAGTACTGCGAACGAGTCGCTCAGGTGCTCCTTGCCTGCGGAAAGCCGTTCCAGCCCGGGCATTGAGACCACCTTGCTTTGTCCAAGCGAGGCGTCGTGCCGCCACAACGGCGTAGGCCGTTTCGCGAGAGGACGACAAGAGTTTACGCAGTGGCGACATCTTCCTTGAAAGGGTTAGCGGCGGTAGCCACGAATGGCCAGTGCGGCGTACAAGCTCGAAGCAGCCCTTTTGATGTATGCGGCCGTAATCTGGAGACCCCTCGCACAGCGGCAAACACACAACGAGGAACAGGCAGGTTGGTGGCACATGACACTGCAGTGACATCACCTCAATATTGGACGTTCACGTGGGCCGCGCATGCTCGTCACACTCACAGGTTGTGTGTGATCTGTTATTCGACAGTGTAATTTGGTGCCCTTTCCCTCTTTCAAGGATGTGGGGAAACGGGACTATTTAAAATCAGCCCTCGTGGGCTGCTTCGTGTGTCTTTTCACTGCAGGGCTTTTTCGAGGCATTGCTTTTGAGTGTTGTTGCTTCTCGATGTAGAGCTTTGGATGAGATCGTCACGATGTAGGACGACATCTTCATCTAGAAGTTCGTCATGTGGCAATAAACGCTTTCCTGTGAATAATGTAAATATACCCCTGCAAATTCCTCCCTAAGAAGGCGTCTTCTTGCCTGGACGATGACCTAAACGAATCCGGTGGCGGCAGCTAGCTACATAGGACGACACCCGCCGGACCCGAGCCGCAATGACTGGTAGCAGAGGTGGTATGCTGTCAGACCCCAGGCCTAACACTGGTCATGACAAGCATAATATAATAATCCCGTCACGTACAACACCACAACCCGACCCGTATGCCTCATAAGTTCAACGACCACTGTCATTGATCTGTGTTACAAGCATTGCATGTCACCCTCGTGACTTTAAATACTGATACGTTTTACGCGCCTTAGGATGCGGAGTATAGGCCCCTATACAGCCACGTAACATCCTCATAGTTTGCATCTCCCACATGTCACCGCAAACCTCACATCGTTGCCATTTTAATGTAATAATTCCTGGCGCTCTTTGGCCAAGTATTGGCTTTGTGCCAATAAGAAATCACATGTCATCAAAACCCTTTCCGCCAGACACACTTGTGGCACATAAACCTGTATACCATGCATGAGCGAGTACGACCCAAGTGATTTAGAGTTGATATGCTGGCGATGTTACTTGGGTCCCTTTTGAACCCCCTGCTGACGCTCATGCTGCTCATTTCTTTCTCTATTTCTCGCCTTTCTATCTTTCTTTTCACGTTAGTTAATTTCTTTGTACTACTCGTTCTATTTATCGCTTCGTCTTTCTATCAGGCTATCTGAATTTTATCATCGACTGCCAAGAGGGCTGCCAAGAGTGGTACCGGCTATCGCTCGGAAAACTGTTTCGAAATAAACGTTTATTTCTCTCTCTCTATCCCCGTGCTTGTTTTTCTTCCTCCCTTTTTACCAATCGACACAAAAATTCTGGTCTGTCTGCTGTCTGTCTGTACATTTGTCTGTTGGTCCGACCTTAGTGGTTTCCTAAATGGCACTTAAGTGACGAAACGATACTCCAAACGGCCGCCCCCATACAAAGCGCCTACCAATATTGCTCAAGGTTCCGTGTTCATACTTGTGCGATTGTCAATTAAAAAGCAATTATTGTGCATATCTCAGGCACCATAATAACACATCAATATTATCTATGCGTGTCTCTCATTAGAAAAGGCATACATAAGTGATTATAAGGACCGTAGCCTTTATCACGCTGCGCTGATCATGCAATGCTTCCAAGAAAAGGCAAGTGTTTCCAACGCTTTGATAAAAAGACACGGCGGTGGCACCTAACCGTCGCCCCACGCTCTACACCTTATCAACTCCGAGACGAGGGCGCAGGGCGCGCGCGCTTTGTTTTCTAATATAACTGCCAGATAGAGCTCATGTCTCACGTCTCACGCGACTTGATGCGCTCGTTCGCCTCCGCTGCACGCTCGAGGCACTCTAACACAGCGTCTCCAGAATACGATTCACCAATTTTCTTGTGCAGAACTTCAAATAAACGTTTTGTTCACTCTCTCCAGACGCAAGACTATTGTCTTTCGACGACATTTGCATTGTAGCATGTAGATACGGGCCAATTTTTTTCTTTCTCCTTTCTTCCTAGTCGACCGTAGTGGTGGAGCGCTTAATGTTATTACATTATAGTTACGCCCCGGGATTGCCAAATGCCCTGGAATAATCAAGTCAAACTCGTCGAACAGCACTAAATGCAGTTTATAAATATATAACACTAATTTTGTTAAGTAAACTTGTCTATGCTTTTATTCAAATTGTCGACAGCGCTGTGGATTAACAAAACGCAATATTTTATTGTCAATTCAATAGGACTTGAGTCCGGTGCCTCTTCAGTAAGCGCACGTACATGCTATAAAGACTTCCGTGAGAATATTAATTTTTTCTTGATCACACTTTAAAATTTTGCTTTCCCCATTAAAATCAGCACCAGTTTAATGGCCAATCCCCATCAATGGGTACGAGCTAGGACATATAGGAACAATCAAGAAAGAAAATTGAAATACTTGCACGCGGTGCACGAGAACCGAACGGGGCCTCAATCAGTGGCAGGTGCTCAGACCAGCTGCCTGCACGCCTCGCGCTTTCGCCGCTGTTCCAGCAAAGCCGTCGTCTCCTGGCGCCCGCTGGACGGCGAGCTCCAAAGCTGAGGAGCACGGCGGGCTCTTCACGTTCGGTGACTGAGGCGAGAACGGGTCCCGGAGCGACGACGCCATGGTGAAGAAAGCGGTGGAGGCTGACGGCGTTCCGCCAAAGGCCGGGCGAGGGAAGCGTCAGGCTGCCGCTGATCAGAATGCGGCTGCCTCTTCCAACGAGGCTGCAGCTACCAAGCGTCCACGCGGCCGACCGCCAAAAACCTCGTCGGAGGGTCCACTCGCACCGACGCCCATTGCATCAACGCCGGCTCGGAAGTTGCGCAAGGCCACGGAGGTGATGCAGCCCGAGGGAGAAAACCCTTCTACCAGCAAGGAAGTAGCCGCCAAAGCCCCGAGAATCCGCCGTACGAAGCGCTCTCGAAGCTCCTCCCCGAAAAGCCCAAATGACACGGCAAGCGGGGGGCCAAAGCGTCGCTCATCCAAGAAGGTGAGCCGTGGTCGGTCTAGGCACTTGTCGCACAGTCGCCATGTCGGCCCCACTCGTAAAGCTCGAGGCCGTAGAAGCTCTTCTGCATCGTCGGAAGCAAGCCAATCACGGAAGAGGCGCACCAGGAGCCACCGCCATGTCCGGTCCATTACATCTTCCTCGACCATGAGCCGGCGCTCGAAGCGTGGCAAGAAGCGACGCCACACCCGTAGTCGCTCGTCCTCGAGGCAGGGGAAGGCACGGATGGCCCCGAGCAGCCGGTCGTCGTCTGTGCGCGAGAGGCGCACTAGGAAGGGCAAGACATCCAAGGATCGGAAGAAAAATTAGGCAAAGCCATTTGGACTGATCAAGCTTGCAGAGCCACACTGAAGCCAGGCGAAATAATTATTTGGCGTTTCCCTTTTTTTTCTGAAAACGTGGCGAGGTTTTAAGGGGCTCTTCTGCAAGGCGCAATATTGTGCAATAAAATTCATTTTCGTTGCCCCTGTATTGCTAATTATTGTCTGAAATATGCTGTAAGAGTGGTTGATCTAGATGGAGGGAGCCTGGGCAGATTATGTGTCAGCCCTACCCCTTCCCCTATTCACCTTCATTGCCTGTCGCCCGCCTCTTTGTCAGGTTTCCTGTGGATGTTTCCTCGGCTTCCACTTCCCAAACTGCAGCGCATAGTAGCCGAGTGGTTAGAGCCTTCGCTTCCATTGCTGGATGCACCAAGTTCCATTCCCAGCGCCGCCGGAGACCCACTATTTTTAAATGCTACGTTATTTTGCGTACTGCAGCCACTTTTAGCATGTCTATCTGCATATCTAGTTATCTGTCTATCTAGCCACCTACTTATGGGTGCTGCCGTCCTCCGTTAACTTGGGGTACGGTAAACAAAAATTAGCATGGGAGAGTAGAATGGTTTGATGAATATGGCTCGCTGGTGCTAGGTACGGCACTTGCGCCGAAAAGGGGAGCAAAATTCCGAGTACTGCGAACGAGTCGCTCAGGTGCTCCTTGCCTGCGGAAAGCCGTTCCAGCCCGGGCATTGAGACCACCTTGCTTTGTCCAAGCGAGGCGTCGTGCCGCCACAACGGCGTAGGCCGTTTCGCGAGAGGACGACAAGAGTTTACGCAGTGGCGACATCTTCCTTGAAAGGGTTAGCGGCGGTAGCCACGAATGGCCAGTGCGGCGTACAAGCTCGAAGCGGCCCTTTTGATGTATGCGGCCGTAAGCTGGAGACCCCTCGCACAGCGGCAAACACACAACGAGGAACAGGCAGGTTGGTGGCACATGACACTGCAGTGACATCACCTCGATATTGGACGTTCAGGTGGGCCGCGCATGCTCGTCACACTCACAGGTTGTGTGTGATCTGTTATTGGACAGTGTAATTTGGTGCCCTTTCCCTCTTTCAAGGATGTGGGGAAACGGGACTATTTAAAATCAGCCCTCGTGGGCTGCTTCGTGTGTCTTTTCACTGCAGGGCTTTTTCGAGGCATTGCTTTTGGGTGTTGTTGCTTCTCGATGTAGAGCTTTGGATGAGATCGTCACGATGTAGGACGACATCTTCATCTAGAAGTTCGTCATGTGGCAATAAACGCTTTCCTGTGAATAATGTAAATATACCCCTGCAAATTCCTCCCTAAGAAGGCGTCTTCTTGCCTGGACGATGACCTAAACGAATCCGGTGGCGGCAGCTAGCTACATAGGACGACACCCGCCGGACCCGAGCCGCAATGACTGGTAGCAGAGGTGGTATGCTGTCAGACCCCAGGCCTAACACTGGTCATGACAAGCATGATATAATAATCCCGTCACGTACAACACCACAACCCGACCCGTATGCCTCATAAGTTCAACGACCACTGTCATTGATCTGTGTTACAAGCATTGCATGTCACCCTCGTGACTTTAAATACTGATACGTTTTACGCGCCTTAGGATGCGGAGTATAGGCCCCTATACTGCCACGTAACATCCTCATAGTTTGCATCTCCCACATGTCACCGCAAACCTCACATCGTTGCCATTTTAATGTAATATTTACTGGCGCTCTTTGGCCAAGTATTGGCTTTGTGCCAATAAAAAATCACATGTCATCAAAACCCTTTCCGCCAGACACACTTGTGGCACATAAACCTGTATACCATGCATGAGCGAGTACGACTCAAGTGATTTAGAGTTGATATGTTGGCGATGTTACTTGGGTCCCTTTTGAACCCCCTGCTGACGCTCATGCTGCTCATTTCTTTCTCTCTTTCTCGCCCTTTCTATCTTTCTTTTCACGTTAGTTAATTTCTTTGTACTACTCGTTCTATTTATCGCTTCGTCTTTCTATCAGGCTATCTGAATTTTATCATCGACTGCCAAGAGGGCTGCCAAGAGTGGTACCGGCTATCGCTCGGAAAACTGTTTCGAAATAAACGTTTATTTCTCTCTCTCTGTCCCCGTGCTTGTTTTTCTTCCTCCCTTTTTACCAATCGACGCAAAAATTCTGGTCTGTCTGCTGTCTGTCTGTACATTTGTCTGTTGGTCCGACCTTAATGGTTTCCTAAATGGCACTTAAGTGACGAAACGATACTCCAAACGGCCGCCCCCATACACAGCGCCTACCAATATTGCTCAAGGTTCCGTGTTCATACTTGTGCGATTGTCAATTAAAAAGCAATTATTGTGCATATCTCAGGCACCATAATAACACTTCAATATTCTCTATGCGTGTTTCTCACTAGAAAAGACATACATAAGTGATTATAAGGACCGTAGCCTTTATCACGCTGCGCTGATCATGCAATGCTTCCAAGAAAAGGCAAGTGTTTCCAACGCTTTGATAAAAAGACACGGCGGTGGCACCTAACCGTCGCCCGACGCTCTACACCTTATCAACTCCGAGACGAGGGCGCAGGGCGCGCGCGCTTTGTTTTCTAAAATAACTGCCAGATAGAGCTCATGTCTCACGTCTGACGCGACTTGATGCGCTCGTTCGCCTCCGCTGCACGCTCGAGGCACTCTAACACAGCGTCTCCAGAATACGATTCACCAATTTTCTTGTGCAGAACTTCAAATAAACGTTTTGTTCACTCTCTCCAGACGCAAGACTATTGTCTTTCGACGACATTTGCATTGTAGCATGTAGATACGGGCCAATTTTTTTCTTTCTCCTTTCTTCCTAGTCGACCGTAGTGGTGGAGCGCTTAATGTTATTACATTATAGTTACGCCCCGGGATTGCCAAATGCCCTGGAATAATCAAGTCAAACTCGTCGAACAGCACTAAATGCAGTTTATAAATATATAACACTAATTTTGTTAAGTAAACTTGTCTATGCTTTTATTCAAATTGTCAACAGCGCTGTGGATTAACAAAACGCAATATTTTATTGTCAATTCAATAGGACTTGAGTCCGGTGCCTCTTCAGTAAGGGCACGTACATGCTATAAAGACTTCCGTGAGAATATTATTTTTTTCTTGATCACACTTTAAAATTTTGCTTTCCCCATTAAAATCAGCACCAGTTTAATGGCCAATCCCCATCAATGGGTACGAGCTAGGACATATAGGAACAATCAAGAAAGAAAATTGAAATACTTGCACGCGGTGCACGAGAACCGAACGGGGCCTCAATCAGTGGCAGGTGCTCAGACCAGCTGCCTGCACGCCTCGCGCTTTCGCCGCTGTTCCACCAAAGCCGTCGTCTCCTGGCGCCCGCTGGACGGCGAGCTCCAAAGCTGAGGAGCACGGCGGGCTCTTCACGTTCGGTGACTGAGGCGAGAACGGGTCCCGGAGCGACGACGCCATGGTGAAGAAAGCGGTGGAGGCTGACGGCGTTCCGCCAAAGGCCGGGCGAGGGAAGCGTCAGGCTGCCGCTGATCAGAATGCGGCTGCCTCTTCCAACGAGGCTGCAGCTACCAAGCGTCCACGCGGCCGACCGCCAAAAACCTCGTCGGAGGGTCCACTCGCACCGACGCCCATTGCATCAACGCCGGCTCGGAAGTTGCGCAAGGCCACGGAGGTGATGCAGCCCGAGGGAGAAAACCCTTCTACCAGCAAGGAAGTAGCCGCCAAAGCCCCGAGAATCCGCCGTACGAAGCGCTCTCGAAGCTCCTCCCCGAAAAGCCCAAATGACACGGCAAGCGGGGGGCCAAAGCGTCGCTCATCCAAGAAGGTGAGCCGTGGTCGGTCTAGGCACTCGTCGCACAGTCACCATGTCGGCCCCACTCGTAAAGCTCGAGGCCGTAGAAGCTCTTCTGCATCGTCGGAAGCAAGCCAATCACGGAAGAGGCGCACCAGGAGCCACCGCCATGTCCGGTCCATTACATCTTCTTCGACCATGAGCCGGCGCTCGAAGCGTGGCAAGAAGCGACGCCACACCCGTAGTCGCTCGTCCTCGAGGCAGGGGAAGGCACGGATGGCCCCGAGCAGCCGGTCGTCGTCTGTGCGCGAGAGGCGCACTAGGAAGGGCAAGACATCCAAGGATCGGAAGAAAAATTAGGCAAAGCCATTTGGACTGATCAAGCTTGCAGAGCCACACTGAAGCCAGGCGAAATAATTATTTGGCATTTCCCTTTTTTTTTCTGAAAACGTGGCGAGGTTTTAAGGGGCTCTTCTGCAAGGCGCAATATTGTGCAATAAAATTCATTTTCGTTGCCCCTGTATTGCTCAATTATTGTCTGAAATATGCTGTAAGAGTGGTTGATCTAGATGGAGGGAGCCTGGGCAGATTATGTGTCAGCCCTACCCCTTCCCCTATTCACCTTCATTGCCTGTCGCCCGCCTCTTTGTCAGGTTTCCTGTGGATGTTTCCTCGGCTTCCACTTCCCAAACTGCAGCGCATAGTAGCCGAGTGGTTAGAGCCTTCGCTTCCATTGCTGGATGCACCGAGTTCCATTCCCAGCGCCGCCGGAGACCCACTATTTTTAAATGCTACGTTATTTTGCGTACTGCAGCCACTTTTAGCATGTCTATCTGCATATCTAGTTATCTGTCTATCTAGCCACCTACTTATGGGTGTTGCCGTCCTCCGTTAACTTGGGGTAAACAAAAATTAGCATGGGAGAGTAGAATGGTTTGATGAATATGGCTCGCTGGTGTTAGGTACGGCACTTGCGCCGAAAAGGGGAGCAAAATTCCGAGTACTGCGAACGAGTCGCTCAGGTGCTCCTTGCCTGCGGAAAGCCGTTCCAGCCCGGGCATTGAGACCACCTTGCTTTGTCCAAGCGAGGCGTCGTGCCGCCACAACGGCGTAGGCCGTTTCGCGAGAGGACGACAAGAGTTTACACAGTGGCGACATCTTCCTTGAAAGGGTTAGCGGCGGTAGCCACGAATGGCCAGTGCGGCGTACAAGCTCGAAGCGGCCCTTTTTATGTATGCGGCCGTAAGCTGGAGACCCCTCGCACAGCGGCAAACACACAACGAGGAACAGGCAGGTTGGTGGCACATGACACTGCAGTGACATCACCTCGATATTGGACGTTCACGTGGGCCGCGCATGCTCGTCACACTCACAGGTTGTGTGTGATCTGTTATTGGACAGTGTAATTTGGTGCCATTTCCCTCTTTCAAGGATGTGGGGAAACGGGACTATTTAAAATCAGCCCTCGTGGGCTGCTTCGTGTGTCTTTTCACTGCAGGGCTTTTTCGAGGCATTGCTTTTGAGTGTTGTTGCTTCTCGATGTAGAGCTTTGGATGAGATCGTCACGATGTAGGACGACATCTTCATCTAGAAGTTCGTCATGTGGCAATAAACGCTTTCCTGTGAATAATGTAAATATACCCCTGCAAATTCCTCCCTAAGAAGGCGTCTTCCTGCCTGGACGATGGGCTAAACGAATCCGGTGGCGGCAGCCAGCTACATAGGACGACACCCGCCAGACCCGAGCCGCAATGACTGGTAGCAGAGGTGGTATGCTGTCAGACCCCAGGCCTAACACTGGTCATGACAAGCATGATATCATAATCCCGTCACGTACAACGCCACAACCCGACCCGTATGCCTCATAAGTTCAACGACCACTGTCATTGATCTGTGTTACAAGCATTGCATGTCACCCTCGTGACTTTAAATACTGATACGTTTTACGCGCCTTAGGATGCGGAGTATAGGCCCCTATACAGCCACGTAACATCCTCATAGTTTGCATCTCCCACATGTCACCACAAACCTCACATCGTTGCCATTTTAATGTAATATTTGCTGGCGCTCTTTGGCCAAGTATTGGCTTTGCGCCAATAAAAAACCACATGTCATCAAAACCCTTTCCGCCAGACACACTTGTGGCACATAAACCTGAATACCATGCATGAGCGAGTACGACCCAAGTGATTTAGAGTTGATATGCTGGCGATGTTACTTGGGTCCCTTTTGAACCCCCTCCTGACGCTCATGCTGCTCATTTCTTTCTCTCTTTCTCGCCCTTTCTATCTTTCTTTTCACGTTAGTTAATTTCTTTGTACTACTCTTTCTATTTATCGCTTCGTCTTTCTATCAGGCTATCTGATTTTTATCATCGACTGCCAAGAGGGCTGCCAAGAGTAGTACCGGCTATCGCTCGGAAAACTGTTTCGAAATAAACGTTTATTTCTCTCTCTCTGTCCCCGTGCTTGTTTTTCTTCCTCTCTTTTTACCGATCGAAGCGAAAATTCTGGTCTGTCTGCTGTCTGTCTGTACATTTGTCTGTTGGTCCGACTTTAACGGTACCCTAAATGGCACTTAAGTGACGAAACGATACTCCAAACGGCCGCCCCCATACACAGCGCCTACCAATATTGCTCAAGGTTCCGTGTTCATACTTGTGCAATTGTCAATTAAAAAGCAATTATTGTGCATATCTCAGGCACCATAATAACTCATCAATATTCTGTATGAGTGTCTCTCACTAGAAAAGGCATACATAAGTGATTATAAGGACCGTAGCCTTTATCACGCTGCGCTGATCATGCAATGCTTCCAAGAAAAGGCAAGTGTTTCCAACTCTTTGATAAAAAGACACGGCGGTGGCACCTAACCGTCGCCCCACGCTCTACACTTTATCAACTCCGAGACGAGGGCGCAGGGCGCGCGCGCTTTGTTTTCTAATATAACTGCCAGATAGAGCTCATGTCTCACGTCTGACGCGACTTGATGCGCTCGTTCGCCTCCGCTGCACGCTCGAGGCACTCCAACACAGCGTCTCCAGAATACGATTCACCAATTTTCTTGTGCAGAACTTCAAATAAACGTTTTGTTCACTCTCTCCAGACGCAAGACTATTGTCTTTCGACGACATTTGCATTGTAGCATGTAGATACGGGCCAACTTTTTTCTTTCTCCTTTCTTCCTAGTCGACCGTAGTGGTGGAGCGCTTAATGTTATTACATTATAGTTACGCCCCGGGATTGCCAAATGCCCTGGAATAATCAAGTCAAACTCGTCGAACAGCACTAAATGCAGTTTATAAATATATAACACTAATTTTGTTAAGTAAACTTGTCTATGCTTTTATTCAAATTGTCGACAGCGCTGTGGATTAACAAAACGCAATATTTTATTGTCAATTCAATAGGACTTGAGTCCGGTGCCTCTTCAGTAAGGGCACGTACATGCTATAAAGACTTCCGTAAGAATATTATTTTTTTCTTGATCACACTTTAAAATTTTGCTTTCCCCATTAAAATCAGCACCAGTTTAATGGCCAATCCCCATCAATGGGTACGAGCTAGGACATATAGGAACAATCAAAAAAGAAGATTGAAATACTTGCACGCGGCGCACGAGAACCGAACAGGGCCTCAATCAGTGGCAGGTGCTCAGACCAGCTGCCTGCACGCCTCGCGCTTTCGCCGCTGTTCCACCAAAGCCGTCGTCTCCTGGCGCCCGCTGGACGGCGAGCTCCAAAGCTGAGGAGCACGGCGGGCTCTTCACGTTCGGTGACTGAGGCGAGAACGGGTCCCGGAGCGACGACGCCATGGTGAAGAAAGCGGTGGAGGCTGACGGCGTTCCGCCAAAGGCCGGGCGAGGGAAGCGTCAGGCTGCCGCTGATCAGAATGCGGCTGCCTCTTCCAACGAGGCTGCAGCTACCAAGCGTCCACGCGGCCGACCGCCAAAAACCTCGTCGGAGGGTCCACTCGCACCGACGCCCATTGCATCAACGCCGGCTCGGAAGTTGCGCAAGGCCACGGAGGTGATGCAGCCCGAGAGAGAAAACCCTTCTACCAGCAAGGAAGTAGCCGCCAAAGCCCCGAGAATCCGCCGTACGAAGCGCTCTCGAAGCTCCTCCCCGAAAAGCCCAAATGACACGGCAAGCGGGGGGCCAAAGCGTCGCTCATCCAAGAAGGTGAGCCGTGGTCGGTCTAGGCACTCGTCGCACAGTCGCCATGTCGGCCCCACTCGTAAAGCTCGAGGCCGTAGAAGCTCTTCTGCATCGTCGGAAGCAAGCCAATCACGGAAGAGGCGCACCAGGAGCCACCGCCATGTCCGGTCCATTACATCTTCTTCGACCATGAGCCGGCGCTCGAAGCGTGGCAAGAAGCGACGCCACACCCGTAGTCGCTCGTCCTCGAGGCAGGGGAAGGCACGGATGGCCCCGAGCAGCCGGTCGTCGTCTGTGCGCGAGAGGCGCACTAGGAAGGGCAAGACATCCAAGAATCGGAAGAAAAATTAGGCAAAGCCATTTGGACTGATCAAGCTTGCAGAGCCACACTGAAGCCAGGCGAAATAATTATTTGGCATTTCCCTTTTTTTTTCTGAAAACGTGGCGAGGTTTTAAGGGGCTCTTCTGCAAGGCGCAATATTGTGCAATAAAATTCATTTTCGTTGCCCCTGTATTGCTCAATTATTGTCTGAAATATGCTGTAAGAGTGGTTGATCTAGATGAAGGGAGCCTGGGCAGATTATGTGTCAGCCCTACCCCTTACCCTATTCACCTTCATTGCCTGTCGTCCGCCTCTTTGTCAGGTTTCCTGTGGATGTTTTCTCGGCTTCCACTTCCCAAACTGCAGCGCATAGTAGCCGAGTGGTTAGAGCCTTCGCTTCCATTGCTGGATGCACCGAGTTCCATTCCCAGCGCCGCCGGAGACCCACTATTTTTAAATGCTACGTTATTTTGCGTACTGCAGCCACTTTTAGCATGTCTATCTGCATATCTAGTTATCTGTCTATCTAGCCACCTACTTATGGGTGCTGCCGTCCTCCGTTAACTTGGGGTAAACAAAAATTAGCATGGGAGAGTAGAATGGTTTGATGAATATGGCTCGCTGGTGTTAGGTACGGCACTTGCGCCGAAAAGGGGAGCAAAATTCCGAGTACTGCGAACGAGTCGCTCAGGTGCTCCTTGCCTGCGGAAAGCCGTTCCAGCCCGGGCATTGAGACCACCTTGCTTTGTCCAAGCGAGGCGTCGTGCCGCCACAACGGCGTAGGCCGTTTCGCGAGAGGACGACAAGAGTTTACGCAGTGGCGACATCTTCCTTGAAAGGGTTAGCGGCGGTAGCCACGAATGGCCAGTGCGGCGTACAAGCTCGAAGCAGCCCTTTTGATGTATGCGGCCGTAATCTGGAGACCCCTCGCACAGCGGCAAACACACAACGAGGAACAGGCAGGTTGGTGGCACATGGCACTGCAGTGACATCACCTCAATATTGGACGTTCACGTGGGCCGCGCATGCTCGTCACACTCACAGGTTGTGTGTGATCTGTTATTGGACAGTGTAATTTGGTGCCCTTTCCCTCTTTCAAGGATGTGGGGAAACGGGACTATTCAAAATCAGCCCTCGTGGGCTGCTTCGTGTGTCTTTTCACTGCAGGGCTTTTTCGAGGCATTGCTTTTGAGTGTTGTTGCTTCTCGATGTAGAGCTTTGGATGAGATCGTCACGATGTAGGACGACATCTTCATCTAGAAGTTCGTCATGTGGCAATAAACGCTTCCCTGTGAATAATGTAAATATACCCCTGCAAATTCCTCCCTAAGAAGGCGTCTTCTTGCCTGGACGATGACCTAAACGAATCCGGTGGCGGCAGCTAGCTACATAGGACGACACCCGCCGGACCCGAGCCGCAATGACTGGTAGCAGAGGTGGTATGCTGTCAGACCCCAGGCCTAACACTGGTCATGACAAGCATGATATAATAATCCCGTCACGTACAACACCACAACCCGACCCGTATGCCTCATAAGTTCAACGACCACTGTCATTGATCTGTGTTACGAGCATTGCATGCCACCCTCGTGACTTTAAATACTGATACGTTTTACGCGCCTTAGGATGCGGAGTATAGGCCCCTATACAGCCACGTAACATCCTCATAGTTTGCATCTCCCACATGTCACCGCAAACCTCACATCGTTGCCATTTTAATGTAATATTTCCTGGCGCTCTTTGGCCAAGTATTGGCTTTGTGCCAATAAAAAATCACATGTCATCAAAACCCTTTCCGCCAGACACACTTGTGGCACATAAACCGGTATACCATGCATGAGCGAGTACGACTCAAGTGATTTAGAGTTGATATGCTGGCGATGTTACTTGGGTCCCTTTTGAACCCCCTGCTGACGCTCATGCTGCTCATTTCTTTCTCTCTTTCTCGCCCTTTCTATCTTTCTTTTCACGTTAGTTAATTTTTTGTACTACTCGTTCTATTTATCGCTTCGTCTTTCTATCAGGCTATCTGAATTTTATCATCGACTGCCAAGAGGGCTGCCAAGAGTGGTACCGGCTATCGCTCGGAAAACTGTTTCGAAATAAACGTTTATTTCTCTCTCTCTGTCCCCGTGCTTGTTTTTCTTCCTCTCTTTTTACCAATCGACGCAAAAATTCTGGTCTGTCTGCTGTCTGTCTGTACATTTGTCTGTTGGTCCGACCTTAACGGTTTCCTAAATGGCACTTAAGTGACGAAACGATACTCCAAACGGCCGCCCCCATACACAGCGCCTACCAATATTGCTCAAGGTTCCGTGTTCATACTTGTGCGATTGTCAATTAAAAAGCAATTATTGTGCATATCTCAGGCACCATAATAACACATCAATATTCTGTATGCGTGTCTCTCACTAGAAAAGGCATACATAAGTGATTATAAGGACCGTAGCCTTTATCACGCTGCGCTGATCATGCAATGCTTCCAAGAAAAGGCAAGTGTTTCCAACGCTTTGATAAAAAGACACGGCGGTGGCACCTAACCGTCGCCCCACGCTCTACACCTTATCAACTCCGAGACGAGGGCGCAGGGCGCGCGCGCTTTGTTTTCTAATATAACTGCCAGATAGAGCTCATGTCTCACGTCTGACGCGACTTGATGCGCTCGTTCGCCTCCCCTGCACGCTCGAGGCACTCTAACACAGCGTCTCCAGAATACGATTCACCAATTTTCTTGTGCAGAACTTCAAATAAACGTTTTGTTCACTCTCTCCAGACGCAAGACTATTGTCTTTCGACGACATTTGCATTGTAGCATGTAGATACGGGCCAATTTTTTTCTTTCTCCTTTCTTCCTAGTCGACCGTAGTGGTGGAGCGCTTAATGTTATTACATTATAGTTACGCCCCGGGATTGCCAAATGCCCTGGAATAATCAAGTCAAACTCGTCGAACAGCACTAAATGCAGTTTATAAATATATAACACTAATTTTGTTAAGTAAACTTGTCTATGCTTTTATTCAAATTGTCGACAGCGCTGTGGATTAACAAAACGCAATATTTTATTGTCAATTCAATAGGACTTGAGTCCGGTGCCTCTTCAGTAAGGGCACGTACATGCTATAAAGACTTCCGTGAGAATATTATTTTTTTCTTGATCACACTTTAAAATTTTGCTTTCCCCATTAAAATCAGCACCAGTTTAATGGCCAATCCCCATCAATGGGTACGAGCTAGGACATATAGGAACAATCAAGAAAGAAAATTGAAATACTTGCACGCGGTGCACGAGAACCGAACGGGGCCTCAATCAGTGGCAGGTGCTCAGACCAGCTGCCTGCACGCCTCGCGCTTTCGCCGCTGTTCCACCAAAGCCGTCGTCTCCTGGCGCCCGCTGGACGGCGAGCTCCAAAGCTGAGGAGCACGGCGGGCTCTTCACGTTCGGTGACTGAGGCGAGAACGGGTCCCGGAGCGACGACACCATGGTGAAGAAAGCGGTGGAGGCTGACGGCGTTCCGCCAAAGGCCGGGCGAGGGAAGCGTCAGGCTGCCGCTGATCAGAATGCGGCTGCCTCTTCCAACGAGGCTGCAGCTACCAAGCGTCCACGCGGCCGACCGCCAAAAACCTCGTCGGAGGGTCCACTCACACCGACGCCCATTGCATCAACGCCGGCTCGGAAGTTGCGCAAGGCCACGGAGGTGATGCAGCCCGAGGGAGAAAACCCTTCTACCAGCAAGGAAGTAGCCGCCAAAGCCCCGAGAATCCCCCGTACGAAGCGCTCTCGAAGCTCCTCCCCGCAAAGCCCAAATGACACGGCAAGCGGGGGGCCAAAGCGTCGCTCATCCAAGAAGGTGAGCCGTGGTCGGTCTAGGCACTCGTCGCACAGTCGCCATGTCGGCCCCACTCGTAAAGCTCGAGGCCGTAGAAGCTCTTCTGCATCGTCGGAAGCAAGCCAATCACGGAAGAGGCGCACCAGGAGCCACCGCCATGTCCGGTCCATTACATCTTCTTCGACCATGAGCCGGCGCACGAAGCGTGGCAAGAAGCGACGCCACACCCGTAGTCGCTCGTCCTCGAGGCAGGGGAAGGCACGGATGGCCCCGAGCAGCCGGTCGTCGTCTGTGCGCGAGAGGCGCACTAGGAAGGGCAAGACATCCAAGGATCGGAAGAAAAATTAGGCAAAGCCATTTGGACTGATCAAGCTTGCAGAGCCAGACTGAAGCCAGGCGAAATAATTATTTGGCATTTCCCTTTTTTTTTCTGAAAACGTGGCGAGGTTTTAAGGGGCTCTTCTGCAAGGCGCAATATTGTGCAATAAAATTCATTTTCGTTGCCCCTGTATTGCTCAATTATTGTCTGAAATATGCTGTAACAGTGGTTGATCTAGATGGAGGGAGCCTGGGCAGATTATGTGTCAGCCCTACCCCTTCCCCTATTCACCTTCATTGCCTGTCGCCCGCCTCTTTGTCAGGTTTCCTGTGGATGTTTCCTCGGCTTCCACTTCCCAAACTGCAGCGCATAGTAGCCGAGTGGTTAGAGCCTTCGCTTCCATTGCTGGATGCACCGAGTTCCATTCCCAGCGCCGCCGGAGACCCACTATTTTTAAATGCTACGTTATTTTGCGTACTGCAGCCACTTTTAGCATGTCTATCTGCATATCTAGTTATCTGTCTATCTAGCCACCTACTTATGGGTGCTGCCGTCCTCCGTTAACTTGGGGTAAACAAAAATTAGCATGGGAGAGTAGAATGGTTTGATGAATATGGCTCGCTGGTGTTAGGTACGGCACTTGCGCCGAAAAGGGGAGCAAAATTCCGAGTACTGCGAACGAGTCGCTCAGGTGCTCCTTGCCTGCGGAAAGCCGTTCCAGCCCGGGCATTGAGACCACCTTGCTTTGTCCAAGCGAGGCGTCGTGCCGCCACAACGGCGTAGGCCGTTTCGCGAGAGGACGACAAGAATTTACGCAGTGGCGACATCTTCCTTGAAAGGGTTAGCGGTGGTAGCCACGAATGGCCAGTGCGGCGTACAAGCCCGAAGCAGCCCTTTTGATGTATGCGGCCGTAATCTGGAGACCCCTCGCACAGCGGCAAACACACAACGAGGAACAGGCAGGTTGGTGGCACATGACACTGCAGTGACATCACCTCAATATTGGACGTTCACGTGGGCCGCGCATGCTCGTCACACTCACAGGTTGTGTGTGATCTGTTATTGGACAGTGTAATTTGGTGCCCTTTCCCTCTTTCAAGGATGTGGGGAAACGGGACTATTTAAAATCAGCCCTCGTGGGCTGCTTCGTGTGTCTTTTCACTGCAGGGCTTTTTCGAGGCATTGCTTTTGGGTGTTGTTGCTTCTCGATGTAGAGCTTTGGATGAGATCGTCCCGATGTAGGACGACATCTTCATCTAGAAGTTCGTCATGTGGCAATAAACGCTTTTCTGTGAATAATGTAAATATACCCCTGCAAATTCCTCCCTAAGAAGGCGTCTTCTTGCCTGGACGATGACCTAAACGAATCCGGAGGCGGCAGCTAGCTACATAGGACGACACCCGCCGGACCCGAGCCGCAATGACTGGTAGCAGAGGTGGTATGCTGTCAGACCCCAGGCCTAACACTGGTCATGACAAGCATGATATAATAATCCCGTCACGTACAACACCACAACCCGACCCGTATGCCTCATAAGTTCAACGACCACTGTCATTGATCTGTGTTACGAGCATTGCATGCCACCCTCGTGACTTTAAATACTGATACGTTTTACGCGCCTTAGGATGCGGAGTATAGGCCCCTATACAGCCACGTAACATCCTCATAGTTTGCATCTCCCACATGTCACCGCAAACCTCACATCGTTGCCATTTTAATGTAATATTTCCTGGCGCTCTTTGGCCAAGTATTGGCTTTGTGCCAATAAAAAATCACATGTCATCAAAACCCTTTCCGCCAGACACACTTGTGGGACATAAACCTGTATACCATGCATGAGCGAGTACGACTCAAGTGATTTAGAGTTGATATGCTGGCGATGTTACTTGGGTCCCTTTTGAACCCCCTGCTGACGCTCATGCTGCTCATTTCTTTCTCTCTTTCTCGCCCTTTCTATCTTTCTTTCACGTTAGTTAATTTCTTTGTACTACTCGTTCTATTTATCGCTTCGTCTTTCTATCAGGCTATCTGAATTTTATCATCGACTGCCAAGAGGGCTGCCAAGAGTGGTACCGGCTATCGCTCGGAAAACTGTTTCGAAATAAACGTTTATTTCTCTCTCTCTATCCCCGTGCTTGTTTTTCTTCCTCCCTTTTTACCAATCGACGCAAAAATTCTGGTCTGTCTGCTGTCTGTCTGTACATTTGTCTGTTGGTCCGACCTTAACGGTTTCCTAAATGGCACTTAAGTGACGAAACGATACTCCAAACGGCCGCCCCCATACACAGCGCCTACCAATATAGCTCAAGGTTCCGTGTTCATACTTGTGCGATTGTCAATTAAAAAGCAATTATTGTGCATATCTCAGGCACCATAATAACACATCAATATTCTGTATGCGTGTCTCTCACTAGAAAAGGCATACATAAGTGATTATAAGGACCGTAGCCTTTATCACGCTGCGCTGATCATGCAATGCTTCCAAGAAAAGGCAAGTGTTTCCAACGCTTTGATAAAAAGACACGGCGGTGGCACCTAACCGTCGCCCCACGCTCTACACCTTATCAACTCCGAGACGAGGGCGCAGGGCGCGCGCGCTTTGTTTTCTAATATAACTGCCAGATAGAGCTCATGTCTCACGTCTGACGCGACTTGATGCGCTCGTTCGCCTCCGCTGCACGCTCGAGGCACTCTAACACAGCGTCTCCAGAATACGATTCACCAATTTTCTTGTGCAGAACTTCAAATAAACGTTTTGTTCACTCTCTCCAGACGCAAGACTATTGTCTTTCGACGACATTTGCATTGTAGCATGTAGATACGGGCCAATTTTTTTCTTTCTCCTTTCTTCCTAGTCGACCGTAGTGGTGGAGCGCTTAATGTTATTACATTATAGTTACGCCCCGGGATTGCCAAATGCCCTGGAATAATCAAGTCAAACCCGTCGAACAGCACTAAATGCAGTTTATAATTATATAACACTAATTTTGTTAAGTAAACTTGTCTATGCTTTTATTCAAATTGTCGACAGCGCTGTGGATTAACAAAACGCAATATTTTATTGTCAATTCAATAGGACTTGAGTCCGGTGCCTCTTCAGTAAGGGCACGTACATGCTATAAAGACTTCCGTGAGAATATTATTTTTTTCTTGATCACACTTTAAAATTTTGCTTTCCCCATTAAAATCAGCACCAGTTTAATGGCCAATCCCCATCAATGGGTGCGAGCTAGGACATATAGGAACAATCAAGAAATAAAATTGAAATACTTGCACGCGGTGCACGAGAACCGAACGGGGCCTCAATCAGTGGCAGGTGCTCAGACCAGCTGCCTGCACGCCTCGCGCTTTCGCCGCTGTTCCACCAAAGCCGTCGTCTCCTGGCGCCCGCTGGACGGCGAGCTCCAAAGCTGAGGAGCACGGCGGGCTCTTCACGTTCGGTGACTGAGGCGAGAACGGGTCCCGGAGCGACGACGCCATGGTGAAGAAAGCGGTGGAGGCTGACGGCGTTCCGCCAAAGGCCGGGCGAGGGAAGCGTCAGGCTGCCGCTGATCAGAATGCGGCTGCCTCTTCCAACGAGGCTGCAGCTACCAAGCGTCCACGCGGCCGACCGCCAAAAACCTCGTCGGAGGGTCCACTCGCACCGACGCCCATTGCATCAACGCCGGCTCGGAAGTTGCGCAAGGCCACGGAGGTGATGCAGCCCGAGGGAGAAACCCCTTCTACCAGCAAGGAAGTAGCCGCCAAAGCCCCGAGAATCCGCCGTACGAAGCGCTCTCGAAGCTCCTCCCCGAAAAGCCCAAATGACACGGCAAGCGGGGGGCCAAAGCGTCGCTCATCCAAGAAGGTGAGCCGTGGTCGGTCTAGGCACTCGTCGCACAGTCGCCATGTCGGCCCCACTCGTAAAGCTCGAGGCCGTAGAAGCTCTTCTGCATCGTCGGAAGCAAGCCAATCACGGAAGAGGCGCACCAGGAGCCACCGCCATGTCCGGTCCATTACATCTTCTTCGACCATGAGCCGGCGCTCGAAGCGTGGCAAGAAGCGACGCCACACCCGTAGTCGCTCGTCCTCGAGGCAGGGGAAGGCACGGATGGCCCCGAGCAGCCGGTCGTCGTCTGTGCGCGAGAGGCGCACTAGGAAGGGCAAGACATCCAAGGATCGGAAGAAAAATTAGGCAAAGCCATTTGGACTGATCAAGCTTGCAGAGCCACACTGAAGCCAGGCGAAATAATTATTTGGCATTTCCCTTTTTTTTCTGAAAACGTGGCGAGGTTTTAAGGGGCTCTTCTGCAAGGCGCAATATTGTGCAATAAAATTCATTTTCGTTGCCCCTGTATTGCTCAATTATTGTCTGAAATATGCTGTAAGAGTGGTTGATCTAGATGGAGGGAGCCTGGGCAGATTATGTGTCAGCCCTACCCCTTCCCCTATTCACCTTCATTGCCTGTCGCCCGCCTCTTTGTCAGGTTTCCTGTGGATGTTTCCTCGGCTTCCACTTCCCAAACTGCAGCGCATAGTAGCCGAGTGGTTAGAGCCATCGCTTCCATTGCTGGATGCACCGAGTTCCATTCCCAGCGCCGCCGGAGACCCACTATTTTTAAATGCTACGTTATTTTGCGTACTGCAGCCACTTTTAGCATGTCTATCTGCATATCTAGTTATCTGTCTATCTAGCCACCTACTTATGGGTGCTGCCGTCCTCCGTTAACTTGGGGTAAACAAAAATTAGCATGGGAGAGTAGAATGGTTTGATGAATATGGCTCGCTGGTGTTAGGTACGGCACTTGCGCCGAAAAGGGGAGCAAAATTCCGAGTACTGCGAACGAGTCGCTCAGGTGCTCCTTGCCTGCGGAAAGCCGTTCCAGCCCGGGCATTGAGACCACCTTGCTTTGTCCAAGCGAGGCGTCGTGCCGCCACAACGGCGTAGGCCGTTTCGCGAGAGGACGACAAGAATTTACGCAGTGGCGACATCTTCCTTGAAAGGGTTAGCGGCGGTAGCCACGAATGGCCAGTGCGGCGTACAAGCCCGAAGCAGCCCTTTTGATGTATGTGGCCGTAATCTGGAGACCCCTCGCACAGCGGCAAACACACAACGAGGAACAGGCAGGTTGGTGGCACATGACACTGCAGTGACATCACCTCAATATTGGACGTTCACGTGGGCCGCGCATGCTCGTCACACTCACAGGTTGTGTGTGATCTGTTATTGGACAGTGTAATTTGGTGCCCTTTCCCTCTTTCAAAGATGTGGGGAAACGGGACTATTTAAAATCAGCCCTCGTGGGCTGCTTCGTGTGTCTTTTCACTGCAGGGCTTTTTCGAGGCATTGCTTTTGAGTGTTGTTGCTTCTCGATGTAGAGCTTTGGATGAGATCGTCACGATGTAGGACGACATCTTCATCTAGAAGTTCGTCATGTGGCAATAAACGCTTTCCTGTGAATAATGTAAATATACCCCTGCAAATTCCTCCCTAAGAAGGCGTCTTCCTGCCTGGACGATGGGCTAAACGAATCCGGTGGCGGCAGCCAGCTACATAGGACGACACCCGCCGGACCCGAGCCGCAATGACTGGTAGCAGAGGTGGTATGCTGTCAGACCCCAGGCCTAACACTGGTCATGACAAGCATGATATCATAATCCCGTCACGTACAACGCCACAACCCGACCCGTATGCCTCATAAGTTCAACGACCACTGTCATTGATCTGTGTTACAAGCATTGCATGTCACCCTCGTGACTTTAAATACTGATACGTTTTACGCGCCTTAGGATGCGGAGTATAGGCCCCTATACAGCCACGTAACATCTTCATAGTTTGCATCTCCCACATGTCACCACAAACCTCACATCGTTGCCATTTTAATGTAATATTTGCTTGCGCTCTTTGGCCAAGTATTGGCTTTGCGCCAATAAAAAACCACATGTCATCAAAACCCTTTCCGCCAGACACACTTGTGGCACATAAACCTGTATACCATGCATGAGCGAGTACGACCCAAGTGATTTAGAGTTGATATGCTGGCGATGTTACTTGGGTCCCTTTTGAACCCCCTCCTGACGCTCATGCTGCTCATTTCTTTCTCTCTTTCTCGCCCTTTCTATCTTTCTTTTCACGTTAGTTAATTTCTTTGTACTACTCTTTCTATTTATCGCTTCGTCTTTCTATCAGGCTATCTGATTTTTATCATCGACTGCCAAGAGGGCTGCCAAGAGTAGTACCGGCTATCGCTCGGAAAACTGTTTCGAAATAAACGTTTATTTCTCTCTCTCTGTCCCCGTGCTTGTTTTTCTTCCTCTCTTTTTACCAATCGACGCAAAAATTCTGGTCTGTCTGCTGTCTGTCTGTACATTTGTCTGTTGGTCCGACCTTAACGGTACCCTAAATGGCACTTAAGTGACGAAACGATACTCCAAACGGCCGCCCCCATACACAGCGCCTACCAATATTGCTCAAGGTTCCGTGTTCATACTTGTGCGATTGTCAATTAAAAAGCAATTATTGTGCATATCTCAGGCACCATAATAACACATCAATATTCTGTATGCGTGTCTCTCACTAGAAAAGGCATACATAAGTGATTATAAGGACCGTAGCCTTTATCACGCTGCGCTGATCATGCAATGCTTCCAAGAAAAGGCAAGTGTTTCCAACGCTTTGATAAAAAGACACGGCGGTGGCACCTAACCGTCGCCCCACGCTCTACACCTTATCAACTCCGAGACGAGGGCGCAGGGCGCGCGCGCTTTGTTTTCTAATATAACTGCCAGATAGAGCTCATGTCTCACGTCTGACGCGACTTGATGCGCTCGTTCGCCTCCGCTGCACGCTCGAGGCACTCTAACACAGCGTCTCCAGAATACGATTCACCAATTTTCTTGTGCAGAACTTCAAATAAACGTTTTTTTACTCTCTCCAGACGCAAGACTATTGTCTTTCGACGACATTTGCATTGTAGCATGTAGATACGGGCCAATTTTTTCTTTCTCCTTTCTTCCTAGTCGACCGTAGTGGTGGAGCGCTTAATGTTATTACATTATAGTTACGCCCCGGGATTGCCAAATGCCCTGGAATAATCAAGTCAAACTCGTCGAACAGCACTAAACGCAGTTCATAAATATATAACACTAATTTTGTTAAGTAAACTTGTCTTTGCTTTTATTCAAATTGTCGACAGCACTGTGGATTAACAAAACGCAATATTTTATTGTCAATTCAATAGGACTTGAGTCCGGTGCCTCTTCAGTAAGGGCACGTACATGCTATAAAGATTTCCGTGAGAATATTATTTTTTTCTTGATCAAACTGTAAAATTTTGCTTGCCCCATTAAAATCAGCACCAGTTTAATGGCCAATCCCCATCATTGGGTACGAGCTAGGACATATAGGAACAATCAAGCAAAAAAAATGAAATACCTGCACGCGGTGCACGAGAACCGAACGGGGCCTCAATCAGTGGCAGGTGCTCAGACCAGCTGCCTGCACGCCTCGCGCTTTCGCCGCTGTTCCACCAAAGCCGTCGTCTCCTGGCGCCCGCTGGACGGCGAGCTCCAAGGCTGAGGAGCACGGCGGGCTCTTCACGTTCGGTGACTGAGGCGAGAACGGGTCCCGGAGCGACGACGCCATGGTGAAGAAAGCGGTGAAGGCTGACGGCGTTCCGCCAAAGGCCGGGCGAGGGAAGCGTCAGGCTGCCGCTGATCAGAATGCGGCTGCTTCTTCCAACGAGGCTGCAGCTACCAAGCGTCCACGCGGCCGACCGCCAAAAACCTCGTCGGAGGGTCCACTCGCACCGACGCCCATTGCATTAACGCCGGCTCGGAAGTTGGGCAAGGCCACGGAGGTGATGCAGCCCGAGGGAGAAAACCCTTCTACCAGCAAGGAAGTAGCCGCCAAAGCCCCGAGAATCCGCCGTACGAAGTGCTCTCGAAGCTCCTCTTCGAAAAGCCCAAATGACACGGCAAGCGGGGGGTCAAAGCGTCGCTCATCCAAGAAGGTGAGCCGTGGTCGGTCTAGGCACTCGTCGCACAGTAGCCATGTCGGCCCCACTCGTAAAGCTCGAGGCCGTAGAAGCTCTTCTGCATCGTCGGAAGCAAGCCAATCACGGAAGAGGCGCACCAGGAGCCACCGCCATGTCCGGTCCATTACATCTTCTTCGACCATGAGCCGGCGCTCGAAGCGTGGAAAGAAGCGACGCCACACCCATAGTCGCTCGTCCTCGAGGCACGGAGGGAGGCACGGGAAGGCACGGATGGCCCCGAGCAGCCGGTCGTCGTCTGTGCGCGAGAGGCGCACTAGGAAGGGCAAGACATCCAAGGATCGGAAGAAAAATTAGGCAAAGCCATTAGGACTGATCTTGCAGAGCCAGACTAAAGCCAGGCGAAATAATTATTTGGCATTTCCCTTTTTTCTCTGAAAACGTGGCGAGGTTTTAATGGGCTCTTCTGCAAGGCGCAATATTGTGCAATAAAATTCATTTTT
Organism: Rhipicephalus microplus; assembly: GCF_043290135.1. Taxonomy (NCBI): domain Eukaryota; kingdom Metazoa; phylum Arthropoda; class Arachnida; order Ixodida; family Ixodidae; genus Rhipicephalus; species Rhipicephalus microplus. Next base: position 133,254,354 of record NC_134710.1, on the reverse strand, counting down.
GTTGCCCCTGTATTGCTCGATTATTGTCTGAAATATGCTGTAAGAGTGGTTGATCTAGATGGAGGGAGCCTGGGCAGAATATGTGTCAGCCCTACCCCTTCCCCTATTCATCTTTATTGCCTGTCGCCCGCCTCTTTGTCAGGTTTCCTGTGGATGTTTCCTCTGCTTCCACTTCCCAAACTGCAGCGCATAGTAGCCGAGTGGTTAGAGCCTTCGCTTCCATTGCTGGATGCACCGAGTTCCATTCCCAGCGCCGCCGGAGACCCACTATTTTTAAATGCTACGTTATTTTGCGTACTGCAGCCACCTTTAGCATGTCTATCTGCATATCTAGTTATCTGCATATCTAGTTATCTGTCTATCTAGCCACCTACTTATGGGTGCTGCCGTCCTCCGTTAACTTGGGGTATACAAAAATTAGCATGGGAGAGAGTTGAATGGTTTGATGAATATGGCTCGCTGGTGTTAGGTACGGCACTTGAGCCGAAAAGGGGAGCAAAATTCCGAGTACTGCGAACGAGTCGCTCAGGTGCTCCTTGCCTGCGGAAAGCCGTTCCAGCCCGGGCATTGAGACCACCTTGCTTTGTCCAAGCGAGGCGTCGTGCCGCCACAACGGCGTAGGCCGTTTCGCGAGAGGACGACAAGAGTTTGCGCAGTGGCGACATCTTCCTTGAAAGGGTTAGCGGCGGCAGCCACGAATGGCCAGTGAGGCGTACAAGCTCGAAGCGGCCCTTTTGATGTATGCGGCCGTAAGCTGGAGACCCCTCGCACAGCGGCAAACACACAACGAGGAACAGGCAGGTTGGTGGCACATGACACTGCAGTGACATCACCTCGATATTGGACGTTCACGTGGGCCGCGCATGCTCGTCACACTCACAGGTTGTGTGTGATCTGTTATTGGACAGTGTAATTTGGTGCCATTTCCCTCTTTCAAGGATGTGGGAAAACGGGACTATTTAAAATCAGCCCTCGTGGGCTGCTTCGTGTGTCTTTTCACTGCAGGGCTTTTTCGAAGCATTGCTTTTGAGTGTTGTTGCTTCTCGATGTAGAGCTTTGGATGAGATCGTCACGATGTAGGACGACATCTTCATCTAGAAGTTCGTCATGTGGCAATAAACGCTTTCCTGTGAATATTGTAAATATACCCCTGTAAATTCCTCCCTAAAAAGGCGTCTTCCTGCATGCACGATTGGCTAAACGAATCCGGTGGCGGCAGCCAGCTACATAGGACGAAACCCGCCGTACCCGAGCCGCAATGTCTGGTAGCAGAGGTGGTATGCTGTCAGACTCAAGGCCTCACACTGCTCATGACAAGCATGATGTTATAATCCCGTCACGTACAACGCCACAACCCGACCCGTATGCCTCATAAGTTCAACGACCAGTGTCATTGATCTGTGTTATAAGCATTGCATGTCACCCTCGTGACTTTAAATACTGATACGTTTTACGTGCCTTAGGATGCGGAGTATAGGCCCTAGCTGCAGTCACGTAACATCCTCATAGTTTGCACCTCCCACGTGTCACCGCAAACCTCACGTCATTGCCATTTTAATGTAATATTTGCTGGCGCTCTTTGGCCAAGTATTGGCCTTGCGCCAATAAAAAAACCACATGTCATCAAAACCCTTCCCGCCAGACACACTTGTGGCACATAAACTTGTATACCATGCATGAGCGAGTACGACCCAAGTGATTTAGAGTTGATATGCTGGTGGTGTTACTTGGGTCCCTTTTGAACCCCCTGCTGACGCTCATGCTACTCATTTCTTTCTCTCTTTCTCGCCCTTTCTATCTTTCTTTTCACGTTAGTTAATTTCTTTGTTCTACTCGTTCTATTTGTCGCTTCCTCTTTCTATCAGGCTATCTGATTTTTATCGTCGACTGCCAAGAGGGCTGCCAAGAGTGGTACCGGCTATCGCTCGGAACACTGTTTCAAAATAAACGTTTATTTCTCTCTCTCTGTCCCCGTGCTTGTTTTTCTTCCTCTCTTTTTACCAATCGACGCAAAAATTTTGGTCTGTCTGTCTATCTGTACATTTGTCTGTTTGTCCGTCTTTAACGGTACCTTCAATGGCTTCAATGTAACCAAGCAATACTCCAAACGCCGACCTCATCCGCAGCGCCCACCAATATTGCTCAAGATTCAGCGTTCATACTTGTGCGACTGTCAATTAAAAAGCAATTATTGCGCATATCTGAGGCACCATAACAACACATCAATATTCTGGATGTGTGTCTCTTACTAGAAAAGGCATACATAAGTGATCAAAGACCGTAGCGTTTATCACGCGGCACTGACCATGCAACGCTTGCACGAAAAGGTAAGTATTTCCAACGCTTTGCTAAGACGACATGGGGGTGGACCTACCCGTCGCCTTGCGTTCTACACCTTATTACCTCCGAAACAGGCACGCTCACCGCACGCTTCGTTTTCCAAGATAACTGCCAGATAGCGCTCATGTCTCACGTGTGACGTGACTTGACGCGCTCGGTCACCTCCGCTGTACGCTCGAGGTACTCTAACGCGTCACCTCCAGAATACCCTTCACTGATTTTCTTGCGCAGAACATCAAATAAACGTTTCGTTGAATCTCTCCAGACACAAGACTATCGTCTTTCGACGACATTTGTAGTGTAACATGCAGATACGGGGCCATTCTTTTTTTCTATGACAATTAACATGCCAGTATCCAAGCAAAAGCTGGTAGAAATAAAGGCAACTCAAATAGAAGCCCCCCTCCTTTATCTCTATCTTTCGATTCCTAACGACGAACAATTCTGCGCGCGATGTGTCGCTTCACTCGCGAAATTTTGCATTTGTTCCATACACTTCTGCAGTGTTACGTCTGAAAACGTCACAGAATATTAGTTTTCGTACGGCTGTTAGCAACCAATAATAACTTTGAAGGTCACTGGTGTGATTAATTGTTCAGCTTGTAGGGGGTCCGTCCTATGAACGGCTGGCGCGGAAGCATATAGCTAATGTTCCAGCAGCACACAGTCGCACCGTGCACGATTAACGCTTGTCTTATTGCAGCTACACGGGTTTGGGCGAATAAGGCAACAGGCTAGGTCTACAACAACACTTTGCTGCTATATGTTAGCAATAACGTGCAAATTTCACGTGGAAATACTACAGAAAACAAGGGTAGACGCTTACTCCTTGGTCGTTGTCGTCCTAGGGGGTTTGGGGTTCGACCTCCTTCTTCCTACGCCGGTGTCAAAGAGAGCGTGTGGCCGTCCGCAAGCTAGTTTTGTTCACTGACCTGGTTTCCCTCTCCCAGACGAAAGTTTGTCCATTCGCTGAGAGAGTGAAACCCGAGTGCTAGCCGCGGGGGTGTTCCATCCCTTTGCAAGAGGGGTGTTCCATTCCTTCGCGCAGCCGTAAAAGGGAAGGGTGGCCTGGTGCACGTGCACCCCACAAGCTCCCTTACACATGCCCGAAACCCTCGAGCACCTCCTCTGTGCCTGCCCTGCCTTGGCCCAGGAACGCTCGAGGGTCCCCGCAGCCTATCGGAGACATAGCCTTCCTGCCACCACCCTATAGCACCTGCTGTTCCCCTCTCGTCCCCATCTACCAGCGCTCCGGAGCCTGGTGGAGTTCCCAGACGAGACGGCTGCTGAGGACGGGCCCCTTGCCACCACTACCCTTGCTTCCGGACTGCTGTTCGTGCTGATGACGACCATGCCACTGCTCACTTAATCTTTTTCTGTTCTTTCCACTTTTCTCCCTTTTCCCTTCACCGAAGGCACTGCGCCGTGCTCCCGACCGGGTTGCAGAAATTAAGTGCCTTTTCTCATCTTCTAACCACTACCACCACACATGCAGGTGTCGATGTTCCTGAGCCCAGTAAACTATCGTATTCATACACGTAGTAGAGGGTGGCTGGAGGTGTTTCTCTTGACTGCACTGAAACTTTGAACTGCATATATGCGTTTTTGTAACGCAGGTATGTGTACGTGGCCAGAAATCCGTGGGATTGTTGCGTGTCCTTTTTCCACCACACCAAGGCGCTCCCGGCGGCCTACTTCAGCGAGGGCACATTCGATGACTTTTTCGAGCTGTTCGTGAGTGGACAGACGGACCATGGAGGCTTCTTCGACCACCTGCTGCCGTGGTATGCGCGCAGGGAGCAAATCAACGTGCTCTTCATTACCTACGAGCAGCTGAAAAAACAAAAACGTGACACAGTCCTCAAGATTGCGCGCTTCCTCGGACCCGAATACGAGAAATCGTTGCTTGAGGACCCATTATTTTTCCAGGCTGTGCTCGACAAAAGTAATGCCGAGTTTATGAAGAAGCAATTTGTGGTTGACCCGGGATTACTTGACCGTATTATCGAAAAAGATCCTAACGCTTTGCCGGAGGAAGTGAAGAACCTTTTTGTAAAGGTATTCGTGGCACCCGTGAAGGAGGCCAACACGGTTAACTTTGTCAGAAAGGGGATCATCGGAGACTCTAAGGGTGCTTTCTCTCGCGAACAACTAGATCGTATGAAATTGTTTATTGAGAAAGAAACTGCAGGAACCGATGTCATGCAGTTGTGGCTGGACGAAGACCCCCTTAAGGTGTGAAAGAAAAAAAAAGATTGAAAGCTCTAAGAAAACGTCTGCGAAAGTCTGGGGAACAGTTGTCGTTGAACAACACAGTTGTCGGCAAATGGAGCACTGATCCTTCATGTTTCTTCAAGGCCGAATCACTGTACCTCAACTCTAGTCTTTTAAAAAATAGTAAAAACCTTGTAACCACAAGCAAAAAGTTAGTAACAGGAACTGTTACTAACTTTCTTGGGCACTTATTTTGTGACCTTTTTACTACCTAAGCTTGCAGACACTTAAATATTGCAACCATTCTTTTGCGCACTGTTACTAACTTTTCGCCATGCACCTATTTAACGAACCTGTCAAACAAATCTTAGAGGTCATTATTACAAGCACGGCGATCCGTTCAAGCTTATTGAGGTGCTATATGTGAGCTTAGAATGTCCCCATATTAAATCATATATTAGGTCATGATGAAGCAGTATTATGCAAAGTATACATAGTATATTGGCACTTGCGGATACAGGCGCGACAGTCTCGGTGATGAGTGTAAATTTTAAGAACCTGCTAGGACCAAAAGTGATGTTTTGCCTGAACCGTGGGGTGACATTTCGTGGTGTAAGTGGTGACGTGTTGTGTGCGGTGGGATATTGTACTGTGCACGTCTCGCTGTATGGCAAGGTGTTTTGCACCGAGTTTGCGGTTATTCCGCGGTCTCCACATGACGTTATCTTGGGTATTGACTTCTTGTGTGAGTGTGGAGCTACTGTATACTGCAGAAGTGGGCATCTTTCTATACACGGTACTTTCCCAACGGCGCTCTTGGAAAATTCCTGTCCGGAGTAATGCATCTTTTTCGTCTCCGTGAATACAGTCGTTCCTGCATTTTCTGCTGTGTGTGTTCCCGTGACCTGTTCCAGTAACAACTGTGGCGCGTTTGACGCCACGCTCAAACCGATTTTCTTGGCATGCCTGAAAAAGAACATTCTTATTCCCCATTGTATAGTGTCAGCCGTTGATGGACGGGCAGGTGTGTGGACAATGAACACTTCCATGGAGCCTGCAATTCTGCCAGGCGGCATGAAACTTGCAGTATTTAGACCCAAGTCATGTACGACGCTGGTTGCGCTTGTTGATGCTACAAACCAAAATGAACATCTAGGCTTAAAAGGTTCAGAAGATGCCCAATTGCTACAAATGGTCAGCAAGTCACTTGACCAAAACGAACGTCATACACTGCTCGACGTTCTATCTGAGCACTCGAAAGTGTTCGATTTTTCTAAAAACAGCCAGAGGCCCTTAATCCCAGCGTCCCGGATACGTCATCAGATCCACACCGAATCGGCGCATCCCATTAGGCAGAAACCTTACCGAGTGGCACCATCGGAGCGCAAGATAATCAACGAGCAAGTCCAAGAAATGCTGGAATTAAAAGGGAATAATACAGGAATCGGCAAGTCCGTGGGCTGCTCCCGTCATTCTAGTGAGGAATAAAGATGGTACGTGGAGATTTTGCGTTGACTACCGCCGACTGAATTCTGTTACCAAGAAAGATGTCTATCCACTGCCGCGCATCGATGACGCTCTAGACTGCTTGCATTCCGCGTCCTACTTTTCATCTGTCGACCTGAGATCAGGTTACTGGCAAATTCCGATGCACGCAGCTGACAAAGAAAAGACGGCATTCGTTACGACCGACGGACTTTACGAGTTCAACGTTATGCCATTCGGATTATGCAATGCTCCTGCGACATTCGAAAGATTTATGTACTCTATATTGCGTGGTTTAAAATGGCATATATGCATGTGTTACCTTGATGATGTCGTAATTTTTGGACGTACGTTTGAGGAGCACAACACTCGCCTAGACCTCGTGCTCAGCTGCATTGAAAAAGCTGGCCTTGTATTGAATTAAAAAAGTGCCACTTTGGCGAGCGACAGACATTGGTGTTAGGACATCTCGTTGACAAAGATGGCATTAGACCTGACCCACAAAAGACAACGGCTGTTGAATCGTTCGAGAGTCCTAAATCTGTGAAACAACTGCGTAGCTTCATCGGGCTCTGCTCGTATTTCCGCTGGTTCGTACCCAAGTTTGCGGATGTCGTTCACCCCCTGACGAGCCTTCTACGCAAGAACAGCCCGTTTCAGTGGACCTCCAAGTGTGATGCCGCTTTTCACCAGCTGAAGTGTTTGTTAACTTCGCAGCCAATACTTCGGCACTTCAATCCTTCGTCGCCCACGGAAATTCACACAGACGTAAGTGGCATCGGTATCGGTGCCGTTCTCGTTCAGCGTTCTGGCAAGAAGGAACACATTGTGGCGTACGCAAGTCGTTCTTTAAGCAAGCCTGAACGCAACTACACAGTGACCGAACAGGAATGCCTAGCGATAGTCTTTGCCGTGCAACGGTTTCGCTCATACATCTATGGTCGCCCGTTCACTATCGTCACAGATCACCATTCTCTGTATTGGCTGGTCAACCTTCGTGACCCATCCGGCCGCCTCGCACGATGGGCCATTCGTTTGCAAGAACATGTCTTCACCATTTCATACAAGACTGACCGTCTACACGCTGATGCGGATTGCCTCTCCAGAATGCCGCTACCATCGACAGATTGTGAAGGAGATAACTTTGACCACCTTATCGCTTCTCTGTCGTCTGGCTTTCCTGATGCCGTGACTTTCGCCGCTGAGCAGCGTAATGACCCAAGCTTGAAAGCTCTCTTCCCTGGAGCGAGAAATTCATTAAGCGAAGGCTGATTCGTCGTCCGAAATGGTCTTCTTTACCAGAAAAACATGTCCACGACGGGCGCCCGCTTTCTGCTAGTTGTTCCTGCGTCCCTTCAAATGTCTGTTCTGCGTCCCACGCATGATGACCCCACCTCTGGCCATCTAGGCACCGCACGAACACTTAGTCGCAAGAAAGAGCGGTTCTATTGGCCGAAAATGAGCAAGACAATTCAGAACTACGTGGCCAGCTGTACGCAGTGCCAGAGCCAAAAGCGGCCCTCCTCGGGTCCAGTTGGTCACCTGCAACCTGTAAAGCCTCCCGGTTCCCCTTTTGAAAAGGTCGGCATTGATCTGATGGGACCATTTCCACGCTCCTCAAAAGGTAACCGGTGGATAATTGTATGCGCCGACTACCTGACGCGGTACTGCGAGACGGCTGCCTTATGCTCCGCCACGGCAGTCGAGGTTTCGGAGTTCCTGTGCCATTCAGTCATCCTCCGACACGGATCTCCTCGCGTTATAATAAGTGACCGTGGACGACAATTTACCGCTGATATTGTCGAATCATTACTTCGTTTGTGTGCCTCCAAGTTCCGACACTAAACTGCGTATCATCCGAAAACTAACGGCCTCACCAAGCGCACAAACCGAACTTTGATCAACATGTTGTCAATGTACGTCGCCTCCGACCACAAAAACTGGAGATGAAGTTTTACCATTCGTCACGTACGCCTTCAACACGTCGAAACACGAAACGACAGGCTACAGCCCTTTCTATCTGCTCTACGCTCGCTCACCTCGACATACGCTGGACACTATCTTTCCATTTGTCGTCCATGACGATTTAACAATTCGGAAACCTTGTGTCGTGCGGAAGAGACACGTCGACTTGCCTGCTTACGTACACTAGCAGCACAAGAGTCCTCCAAAACTCGCTACGACAGTCAACACAGGCATGTAACCTATGCCCCCGGTGATCTAGTGTGGGTGTGGACCCCAATACGCAGACGTGGCGTGAGCCAAAAGCTACTGGCACACTACGCCGGTCCTTTTGTGATACTCCATCGTCTCAGCGAGGTCAACTATGAAATTGCACGTGTCACCACTAGTGGCTGACGTTCATCCAAGACAGAGGTGACGCATGTTGCCCGCCTGAAGCCGTTTACACGAAGGATGCAAGAATGACTCGCCCAGAGGGCTTCGTCTGAGATTGGAGGAATGATAAGAAGTATCACTACCAGGAAAAACAAGGGAAGCGCGGGTAGAGAATGAAGACGACGTTGCCTCCACTGCGATCCCTCTGAGTGGGTACGAGCCATGGCGGTGGAGATCATCATCATTATACTGTGATCGCGGACTCGGGGCCCTTTAAAAACCCCCATTAAGTTACCTTGCCTTGTGTAACAATATTGTTTGTATTGTTTTTTGAATAAAATTCGTACGATACGTTACATCGAGCACTTGTTATAATTGTGCCCTCTAAACAAAGAGGCAAACTTAAAATATTTACCGTAAAGCATAGCCGCCCACCAGCACCAGTTGCGTTCCCCAAACGTAGGACTATGAGTGCTCCTGGAAGCACTTATGAGCTGAACGTGTGACATGGACTTTTCGTTGTGTATGCGTGAGTCGTCGAGATCCATCAATTCAAGCTGACGCTATGCATTGAGTGACGAAAACATGACACTTTCGTACGAAGTTTCTTGCGTTTGGCTGCTCTCTAGAACTAGAAGTAATTTTCGCCTTGCCTTTTGATCCACTATTCTACGTTATTAGGCTAGTCATAGATGTAATTAGTAGTAGGTATATCTGATTCCCTACCGAGGACCATTGTATACTACTACACAGGTTGTACCACGTAACTTGAGCCACAGCTGTAAAATATGCCGGAACACGTAATTACTACGCGACCAAATACATATTACTCACCGTTGCCTGGAGTTAGTCAGACTATTTTTTGTGTTCTCAACTATTGTTTAATTAGATATGTTTAATTAACTAAATTTTCAAGAAACGAAGATAGATAAAAAATTTCAGTGAGAAAGGTGTAGATCGGTTTGCAAAACATCCGATCAGACAGTTTTTAACTTCATATCTGTTACGTATCAGTGTTTTTCTGCTAATTGCAAATGCCCATGAAATTTAAAAAAAATACCACGTGATAAACCTGCTCGCGCGTCAGTGCGCACGATGATTCCAGTGCTTCCTAACGTTCCGCGTATGAACGACATGCTTCCATCGAACCAGTTCATGACAGCGATATGCTTTCACAGCAGTTATCGTTTTTGTCGCCGATAGCAAAACGTGTTCATCGTAAAGCCACCACCATCGTTGTAGCCCTGCCGAGACAGCACAATGGGACAAATGCTATGGTCGTTCGTACGCGGAACGTCAGGGAGCACTATAGAATCATTGCGCGCACTGCTGCACGAGCGGGTTTGTGACGTGGTATTTTTTGTATTTCGTGGGCATTTGTAATTAGCGAAAAACTATAATACCTAATAGGTATAAAGTTCAAAACTGTCAAATCGGATGTTTCGCAAACCTATCTACAACTTTCTCATTAAAATTTTTTACATATCTTCGTTTTTTGCAAAGTTAGTTAATTAAACATATCAAATAAACAATATTTGAATACACAAAAAATTGTCTAACTCCAGGCAACGGTGAGCAACATGCGTTTGGTCGCGTCGTAACTACGTGTTCCAGCATATTTTTAAACTCTGGCTCAATTTACATGGGAAACCGTGTATATATTTACCCGAATTATAGTTATTACTTCAAAGCGTCAACAAAATAAAGTACAGCCTAAAGGCAGCGCCAGTCTATTCTCTAGCCGTTAGAAACTTTTCGCGTTTACTTTTCACGCACTCAAACCACCCGTGACGTATATACACTCAACGTAAAAATTAAATAGAAGTAGGCAATTAGCTCGCAAAACAGGAGCGCGCAAGTCGTCAGTTGACAGGAAACGTCTAAGTACAGGAGTAGTATACCATCGACATTGCGGACACTTCGAAGCCAACAATGTCAAAATCAAGCGAGACACATAGAACTTAGAAGAGAATAAACGCGTGAGAACAAGGGCCATTCAGAGCATTAAGCTGGCAAGGTCAGTAATTCAAAGCCACGCCGGTTGTTTTTTTTTTTTTTTTTTCAAGCAAATATCAACTTTAAACAGGTAAAAAAAGGCCAGGCTAGCTACGAGTCAAGTGAAGTTGAGAACGGGTTGGTGGTCAGATGGTATTATACAGCGCTAAGAAAGTGCACCAAAAGCCCCTAGTAAGAGATAGCATGGTAGCCTCACATGCAATGAAGAGATTCGATTCAAATGCCGATGCCAGGCCATTCCCAATCGCATGTACACTTAAAACGCGTGACGAATGAATCGTAAAAAAAAAAGAAGAGGTATAGTGGGTTCGGCCTCACTGGCGACCATCGGCCAGCAAATTCACTCCTCACCGGAGCAGGATTGGACACCCTGGTGCAGTACTTGGCCACTATCTCCTGTATGAACATACCGGTCACCCTTTGGCCCTCAGTTCCCAGCGGCTGCGAAACAACTGTTCAAGCGGTGGTCAGGACTGCGACGCGGTGGAGGGTGCAAAGAATAACTGGGTACAGACATAGCGCCATTAGAATCTGAGCTTGGCAGCGTTCAACTCTAGAACGCTATCTAGTGAGTCTTTAGTCTAGCTGTGATATTCGAGGAATTATATGGTGCGAAACAGGATGTAATAGGGCTCAGAAAAGTAAGAAGGACACGTGAAGCTTGTACAGTGCTGAAGAATGGACACGTCCTACCATGGATTAGTTGGCAGAAAAAAGCAAGGGGTGGAGTTTCATATACACAAAAATATCGCAGGCAACATAGATGTATACTATAACATCAGTAAAAGGGTGCTAGTATCATAATTAAGTTTAGCAGAAGGGACAAGATGAAGGTGGTAAAGGCCTGCGCGCCTACATCGAACTATGATGATCATTCGGTTGAACGCTTCCATGAAGACGTAGATTCATCCATTAATAAAGTAAAGGCACAGTACACTATACAAATGGGCGACTTTAAATGGGTACTGGCACAAAATTTCGGGGCCGAGATAGCCTGCGAGGTCAATTCTTGTGAACATTCGTATATCATCTGCAAGATATCAACAGCGAATACAGCTTGGAAGGTATTTTAAATTAATTTTGAAGTTTGCGTCAGGGACGGACTCCATAGCGCTATAGACACCCTCTGAGGTGACCCAAAGGTGACCCCCTACTTCCCTCACGTCACCACGCTGCGGTCAACAAAACAAGTTATGATGACGTCATAGCCACCATTTTTTCTTTTGCTGCGTTAGTTCCCGAAGTCTATAGTTCTCGGCGGCTGGTTGCGAGTGCGTGGCCGTGGCGCACGCTTAGAGAGTTTTGTCTTTTGCGACATTCCAGACCCGTTTCGTATTCGAAAGTAATTCTTGATGCGGATCGTGTGGAAGTGCGTCACTGTTCTGTGTGCTGACGGGGCCAAGAGTTGCACACGCTAGGTGGCAACAGTTGCACCCAGTTTTGAAACTCTCTCAAACCTAAACTGAAACTGATCGATAATGCAGGGTCTGTACATATTTATCTCTCGCATGCTGCAGCAAACAATGTGTCGTGTCATTTCAGAAACGCCCTGCAGAAACGCATTGCAGCAGAAAAACGAAGGGCCTGTAATGAAGGGCCTGTAAATATTTATCTATCGCATGCTACAGCAAACAATGTGTCGTGTCATTGAAGAAACAGCCCTGCAGAAACGCATTGCAGCAGAAAAACGCGAGGCCAAAATTTTTGTGTCACTACCCCTTTAATGCCAAAGTAGTCAAGAAACAGGCCGGAGATCATGCAGTTGGGGCATATGGCATCGCCTCTAGAAATGCCAGAGGGGAGTTATTCGTAGAGTTCACAGAACGTACTAATTTGCGTATCTTGAATACCTTCTTCACAAAACAGGCTAACCGTAAGCGGACGTGGAGAAGTCCTAATGGGGAAGTTAAAAATTAAATGGACTTTATTCTGTGTGTACACCCAGACATTGTACAGACTATAGTCTGTACAATGTCTGGGTGTACACACAGAATAAAGTCCATTTCATATTTAAGTAGTTGGCAAGATTCGATGCAGTGACAATAGAATGGTATGAGCTCGTATTCACCAAGATTTAAAAAAGCAAATGCATCAACTTATACGCAAGAAGCTAACTAATGAACTAGCGCTGATAAAGAAAGTACAAGAATTAAGAGTTTCACTTCAGAATAGATTCCAAGCTTTAAACGAGAAACTGATTCTAGCGTTGACACAATTAGCGATAATCTGACTAGTACCATAAAAACGTGTGCAATGGAGGTCGGAGGTATACTCACTAGACAGGACACTGGCAAGCTATCTCAGGAGACAAAAAATCTCATTAAGAGACGACAAACCATGAAAATCTCAAATGCAATCGACAAAATAGAGCTAGTGGAGCTTCCGAAGTTAATCAATCGGTGTAAGGTAGCCGACATCAGGAGGTATAACATGGACAGAATCGAGCAGGCTGTAAAAAGTGACAGAAGTCTAAAAGCTGCGAAGGCTAACTTGTTCATAGGCAAAAATCGGATGTATGCATTAAGGGACAAGGAAGGCAATGCCATAACCAATATAGATAGGATAGTTGAGGTGGTTGGTGAAGGAGTTGTACAGGTAGCTGTACAGAAGCTGACACAACCAGGATGATATTGTAAGAAGCAGTAATAGCTCGGAGGAATTCAACATGCTACCAGTAACAACAGGGAAGCATAAGGAAAACTCTAGAAGGAACAGAAAGAGGCAAAGCCGCTGGTGATGATAAGGTAACAACGAATCTGCTAAAAGATGGCAGATAAATTGTGTTAGAAAACTGGTCACCTTATATACGAACTGTCTCTTGACAGGAAGGGTACCCGAAACTTGGATGAACGCCAACATCATCTTAATCCATAAGAAAGGAGACGTCACAGACTTGAAATATTACAGGCCGATCAGCTTACTGTCTGTTCTCTACAAAATATTTACAAAAATAATAGCTAATAGAATAAAGGTGACATAAGAATTCAGTGAACCAAAATACCAAGCAGGATTTTGTACAGGTTACTCAAGAATACACCATATTCATGCTATTATCTATCAGGTGATATAGAAATGCGTGAAATACTACCAACCCCTATACATAGCTTTCATAGATTACGAGAAGGCGCTGGACTCATTCGAGACATCAGCAGTGATGCAGGCACTGCGGAATCAGGGCGTCTATGAACCCTACATAAATTTATTGGAAGAAATCTACAGTGGATCCACAGCCACCATAGTTCTCCATAAAGAAAGTGAGAAAATCCCAATAAAGAAGGGTGTAAGGCAGGGAGACTCGATCTCTCCAATTCTATTCACAGCGTGTTTACAGAAGGCTTTCAAAGCCCTAGATAGGGAAAGGTTAGGGATAAGAGTTAACAGAGAGTACCTTAGTAATCCGCGATTCGGTGATGACATTGCCTTGATGAGTAGCTCAGGAGAGGAATTACAGTTCATGATAGCTGAACTGGACACGGAAAGCAAAAAGTAGGTCTGAAATAATATGCACAAAACTAAAGTAATGCGCAACAGTATCGGCAGAAAACAGCACTTTGCGATAGGTGGAGAGACGCTGGAAGTGGTAAAGAAATATGTCTACATAGGACAGGTAGTAATTGTGGAGCCGAACCATGAGAGTGAAATAACTAGAAGAATAATGATGGTGCGGATCACATTCGGCAAGCATTCTCAAATTATGAATGGCATCTGCCACTAATTCTCAAGAGGAAAGTATATAACAGCTGCATCTTGCCGGTAGTTACCTATGGAGCAGAAACTTCGAGGCTTACAAAGAGGGTTCAGCTTAAATTAAGGACGACGCAGCGAATGATGGAAAGAAAAATGATAGATGTAACCTTAAGAAACAACAAGAGAGCAGAGTGGGTCAGGGAACAAACCGGGGTAAAGGATACCATAATTGAAATCAAGAAGAAGAAATGGATATGGGCCGGGCACGTAGCACGAAGGCAGGATAATCGCTTTTCATTAAGGGTAACTGACTGGATTCCCAAAAAAAGGCATACGCACGAACGGGATACAGAAAGTTTGGTGGGCCGATCAGATTAAAAAGTTCGCAGGTTTAACGTGGCAGCAGAAAGCACGAGACCGGGTTCAATAGCGAATCATGATATAGGCCAATGCCCTGCAGTGAGTGTATTCAGGCTGGTGATGATGATGACAAGGCATGGATAAATCTGAAACAAACGAATGACATTTGTAGATCTACTACTTGGTGTCATACTTTTAGTGTAATTCACCTAAGTCAATTTTGTATATTAGTTCTAGTGCAGTTGCTGTCGAAAAAAAAAAAGCACGCTGAAGCGTATGTAGAATATTTGCAAGAACTCAAGCGAACATTTTTTTGCCTTTATATAACCTCCATTGTTCCTCACACCGTAATCAACATGCGTAGCTAGCTACTTAAGTTTTCGCATCCAGACCCGACCCGTCGAAGGCTGATCGCAGTCTAACGTTTTCTCCCATTTACTTTTATTTAGTTATTTTTTTACTTATTTTCTTATTGCCTAAAGTGATGCAACACGGATGGTCGTGTACGTCGAATCATCAATATCAGGCTGGATGTGCTTTCGAGTAGTCGATAGGTCTGTCGGTGGGAAGCACGGCTGTATGCTGGTGAAAGCAGGGGGCACCATTGTTAGCTTGGTGCTTACGGCCTTCGCAGCTCCATGCATCGCTGAAAATAAGGCAACTGTATAATAATGCTGTCCATTGTTCATCCTGCGTTTCCCAACCCCTCATAAAGGTGCCTATTTTCGGCGGTTTTACTACTTGACATTTGTGAAAAGTATACAATGTTATGTGACTGAACTTGTTGGAATGTTGAAACATTAGTGAACACGGGGTACCGCTGGAGCCGACGTTTCGACAACCGGACTTGATGCAGCATTCAACTGTTACTGAGGATGTAACTGAGAACAATAAGTCACGTGTGCCACCCCACGCTTAGAAGCGGGGAAATTAAGACATGAACACAGGAGAGAGAGAGAGAAAAAACTTGTTGATAAGCAAGATTGTGTGCAACTTCTGGATAGTGCAGCATGCTAGCATAATGAAAATACACGGCATCGAAACCACTGACAGTGGTGCTGGTGACCTGTGCGGAGTGAGAAAACCACGTATGTCATGGCACTTGATACAGTTCCCCGGCGCATTCCCTCGCGACGACTTTGACAAGCCTTGACGACCATCAATACTTCCTGAGCAATGAATCTCCTAGTGTGCCCGATGATACTGTCCCCAAAACAGAGAGTGGTGAAAGAGCTGAAATTTTCACGGTAAACCATCATACATCACGTGAGTGTTCCTTACTGCCTCCACTTCCCCTGTACTGGATATTATCTATCTTACGGTTAACTTCCCCGTCTTTCGTTTCCAATTTGCTCCCTTCGCACTGTGTTGCGCTTATTCTTTTATTGTTCTGATATTCCTTTGACTCTAGCCCATACATATTGATGCGGCTGTGCACCTCTCTTCCGTTAAGAAACAAAAGATGACACCAACATTTTCTCGAAGCTGCCCATTTATATGTGATGTTAAGTGACCTCACAATGATTCTGGCAAAATTGATAAGAAGTATCAAACTAGCCATAACGCGCAGAAATACAAAAAAATATCAATACAAGCCTTCAAGAAAGCATAATAGCTGACACTTGGCACGCTTCAATATTATAAATATTCGACATTTCGAATATGAATCGAAGCTACCGTTAACGTCGTTGCCATTTTTCTTGATGCTCCAGCTGAGCTGAGAGCTGTGATATAGCAATAATACTCTTTAGCGTCAACATTAATGAGAAGTAAGAGTTAAGAAAACCATGTTAAGTGTAGGCGGTGTTAGTTCTAGTAACAATGATGTAAATGTGAAAAAAGGAAAAAGAAAGAAAATGGACCATCTCCCCGACAGGAACCCTGATGGGATGCGAAACAGCAGCGATGCGCACGGCGTTGACCAGGTTGAGACGGGCGTCAACGCGCATGCTGAAGAACGGTTTGAAGTGAAACTGGGTCAAGCGTTTACCAGAGTAAACGTTTGATATAAAGGCAAAGACACGGTAGGAGGGACGCGTTGAAGACACTTGCGCTTGGCTTCCTCGGCTCGCGTCTCGTCGGTGTTACCCGCGCATTGTCTCTATTCTCAAACTCGATCAGCGTTCTTAACTCGCACCTCATCGGTGTCGTTGGTCTTCCACTACCGACGCTTGCGTTCGGCTTCCCTGGCTCGTGCCTCGTCGGTGTTCCAGGCGCGAAGTCGCCATTCGTGAACGCGATCAGTTTCGCTAACCCGCAACGCCGGCCGGGAAAGGTACGCGCACACTAGCGGGAAGCATGCCCTGGCGGCGTCCCGCCCGTCGGCGTGATCGCACGGCCAGCAGTGGCGCACTGTCCACATTGCCGTCGCCTGGGAACACGTCCTGGCTAGACGATGGCGCGCACACAGCGTGCCTACCCGAGGCTTCTTCTCGCCAACAGATGGAGATAGTGGCGCAGGTGAGGAGATGGTGCCGACGTGAGGAATGGGCTCGAGCGTTGTGAGCGGTGGAGATGGTGAAGCAAGAGAGATGACACGCGGCGAGCGGCGACAGGCTAGGGAGAGAGTGACGTGACGCGCGCGCACTGTGAGGGAAGGCATGGCCTACTTGGCACCACCCCGGTGCGCATTGGCAGCGTTAAGCTTATAAAGAGCTGCTTCGCATCTAAAATTAATTTGCCGCTCGTAGGGATCGAGTCTGCTACCTTCGAGAAACGCGTCCGATGCTCTACTAACTAAAATACAGCGATCGACATCCCCTCGCCCTCCCCTTGGCAATTTACAGTGTATATATGTGCGGTTAAACGTGAGAGTGTTAGCACTGTAGCCGCCATGACGGCGTGTGTGGAACTCTTTTTTCTGTAGACGTCAAGAAGCATATGACCTTACGAGCCAACGGCTGACTAATGATCCTTAGCAAACTCCCTTAAGGCAACCAGTCTGTCAGAACGAGACACTCGCTAAGAATGGACGAAGAAAGTGAGATCTTGAGGGCTCATTTTTTTTAAAGCACAGCATTATTCAGAACGAACCGACTTTCTTGTATATTAGTTTTTATTATTGTGCTTAACCACAACAACGACAACAACAACAACCCTTAAAATTCCTATTTTTTTTTCGAAAACAAGGCTGGCATTGCTCAAAACCGGGTTGAAGTAAACGAGCAAGTCTAAAATAACATCAACAGAAATAACCTTGAAGTAATTTACAATATTTACCAAAAAATCACTAAAAATGTTTCGAAAGCACACAGTTGACTCTGGTGTCACGCAAGAGAGTGTGCCACCACCTCGTTAAGCTAAAGTACCTAGAACTTCGGTTAAGCAAACTAGTGATTCTCTCACGGACCAACCAGATCTCCTACGGCTATACATCTAAAGGGAAGAAACAACCTGAGTGAACTCGCTGGAGATGGAAAATATATCAACAGCCATAACAAGCAGGAAGTCCAGAAAACACAGAAAAAGTAGCGCACATGTCGCGCATCGAGTTTGCGAATCTCCCTAACAAGATTCCACTCGTGCCTGGAAAACCCTGCACGCTTACCTCGAACATTGGCCCTCGGCGCCTTGTTCAACAGAGCAGCGTGAAATCTACGAAGGGAAATCTCTGCGTGCCCGCGTCACGCACTTTCTCAGGCTTCAAAGTAGTGCAGCTACATTTAGCACAGAACTGCACTATTCACTACACAAAAACTTTTCTTTTTTCTTTAATAGAGCTTCTTCTCGAATACCTTGTTGCAAGGTTTGAAGTAAGCATCCTCCCTCCTCTAGTGATGGTTCGCAAGAAAGAAAATCACAGTTTCACCACAAGGACGAAGCAGTAAATATATAACAACAACATAATGCTATACGAAGTATAGCAGCTAGTCTTCTAGATACGACGTCGCGTAACTCTAAACAAAGGTGTAAGAGAATACGATCGCACGAGAAAAATTAGCGGTTTTCGCACAGTCTTCTCGCGTTAAGAGCACAGCACGTAGAAGGGTACACGGCCGTTGCATGGTCTTTCTTGGGATGCTTAAACGCAGAAATGTTGGTTTGTCTGTATGTTTGTTTGTGTGTTTGTTTGCTTGCTTGTTTGTTTGTTTGTCAACCGAAACGGCTTAAGTACGACCACATCCACAGGGTCCACTAATATTTCTCAGGTTTCTGCGCTCATACTTGCACAATTGTCGATTAAAAAGCAATTATTGCGCATTTATGAAGACAAATATCAACGCGTCAATATTTTGTGGTGTGTGTCTTCACACTAGAAAGGAGATACATAAGTATTTCTAAGAACTGTAGCATTAATTACACTGTGCTGACAGTGCAACGCTATGCACGAAAAGGTGAGTTTTCTACGCATTGCTAAGTCAATACGGTGCGTACGCGTACGCGTGCCAGTGGTTGGCACGCGTGCCAGTGGCGACACAGCCCCCCGCCCTCTCCCGGCGTCCCTCCATGCTCTTTCAAGACGTGCGGGGCGTTTCAACTGTGCTTCAGCAGCAATCGACAGCAGACCTCGCACGGGGATAGGGATATATTCGCCCTCCACGCGACGGAGATGCAGCGGCTTGCTTTATCTCTGCTTCTACCACGTTTTTCGCCACCACTCGCGCGCTTTCACCCATAGGTAAAACATACAATGCACGCGGGAATGTTATCGTTTTATACTTCATACGAAACGTGGCGATGACCGCAAAAACCCATCAGGAGTGTCTACATGATTGCTATTACAATAAAAGAGCAAGGGATTCGAAGACGCGGAGCGCACTTACATTAGAACAATTACGTGTTATTCTTGCATGGCGTTTCTCTCTTTGTGTAGTAGTCTCGGCGTTTCAAGAAAAATGACGATGCCAGCGAACATGGCGACAATGTGACAATACGTAAACGTTTCGTGCAAGCGGTAGCGTTGAATGACCAACATCCCGCGTCGATGTGATATGCTCAAATGCTGGCTGTCGTGTGTGTACTGTGTGGTAGTTTATTTGACAAATTTTGTTTCCTGCTCATTTGGTGATACGTTAGTGTTGTCTGGTTCATGCGAGCCATAGCGTTGAATTACACCCGCGTAGGCGTGGTCATGTTTGTGCTGACATACTTCCGAATGAGATTTAGGGTCTGACACATTGTACTGACAACACCACAGTCACACGGGTTCTTGTTTGCTATGTCGTACGCTTTTATATCGCAGTTAGATGACGGCTGCACCGTATTTGATCCGATTAGTTGGTGCAGTTAGCGGTGACTAATACTGGTGTCACTCGAATACTTCTGATCGAGATCGACAGGTCTGTCGCTGCTGCGCCAGATCGAGTTTGGCGCAGATGCTTTAGCTGATTGCAATCAAAAGTGCCCATGTGACACCGGTATGATCGCACGTACGAATGATCAAACCCTATCTGTGCGCTCTTGTGGTCTCTAGCTTCTCGCCTGCTGGTTGCGTCAGTAGACAGCATGCAAGAAAAACAGTTCACTACATATACAAAGCTATTCTATCAAAATTATGCAGAAAAGCTGCATCATACTGGGTAGCTAGGTATGTAATGGGACGTCTACAAATAAGCACATGCATGTACACAGGACTGAAAGCTGGAACAGTTGGTGACAGTATTTTAACATATTTTAACACAGCGCACGACTATGCAGGCACAAGAGTGATTTGTCCCTTCTCTAGTGTCCGTGTAGTCCTGCCCTGTGTTACAATACGTTCAAGCACATGTAGGTGTTCGGTCTTGCTAAATCAAGTATCACATGAAAAATTGAAGGGCTTTTGGTTTTTTAGGAAGTACAATGTCATTGTGGGTCTTAATACTAGTTTTCCTGCATGTTATTTTTAATCAAAGGGTAGTGATGTTTACTTCACTATTAGATTAGCACATTTGACCCCGCTTAGTAGTCAGTGCACTATAAAAGCTTTTGGTCTTCGTTGGTGCGTGTGTGCAATATTAAATAGCATGAAGTTACATTTCTCGGCTCCTCTATATTATATATATTGTCATTTCTTGGGATAGGCACAATGATAAAGTAATATGGTTCATGTATTGAACGCAATTTCTCGAAATTTTGTTGAGCCTTGTAAAAGAAAAGTCCACTTGTCAAAATGTCATCTCCAGCACCCACCCCCCATTTACAAAATTTTCATGGCTCCCCAATGTGTAATTTTTACTAATAAATACTAATAAAACTCTATCTAGCGAAACCATCTTATGAAGTTTCTAATCTAACGAAGAATTTCCTTTCACCAGCAAAAATCTGTAGAATGTAATGTCTTCAGTCCGATTTAAAGTTTTTTCAAAACGACTATGTAAAAAAGCAGTGATTTTTTAAATAATTTAGCTGCAACAGATTTGAGTATGTGCTCTGACACTACCACATTGAAGCATTTATGTGCCCTCGCTTTAGTTTTATGGAGCTGCATGCCGTAAGCCTGTGCAGAAGAACAATGGATGCAGCCTTTGGTAGCGCTCTTATGTTCCAGATGATGGCAGAGATGACGGTGGTTGCTTTTGTTATTTCATGGCTTATGCGACAGAAGGCGCAGTGGTCACTCTTAGCCTTTTTCTAGCTTGAAATGCTCGCACAATCACTGCATTCATTCTCCTTGTCATTGCATATCGGTAACTTGTCATAGCCTCATGTCTCCCTAGTCTGCATCACCCAAACACGGTGTCCCTCTCCTATGTAAAATTTGCCCCTACAGATTTTTAATACACAAAGGTCAGGCTAGAAGTACTCTTTGCTATTCTAATCGGTCCATGTTCTTGTAGAAGCCCCAAAGATATGGCTGTTTTTAGTGAGAAAAGGGGTCTAGGGGAGCTCAAATTATCGACAGTTTATTCATCATATCCTGCATCAAAAATTATAGGCACACATGTGTGAAGTAAGCTAGGCTCACATTGAGAGCGTACTAACTAATCACAATCTGTGAACTTATTCTCTACCTACCAGAAAGACAATGTATCACTGATACCTAATGAACCTCGTGATTTTATACAGAATGTATCCATGCATTCTCGAGTAGTTGTGTCCCTGCTTCTGCCACTAATCCAAACCTTATCCAGGTACGGCTCACATTTATGAGAATCGCAATGTGTCAGTAAATGTGCCCCATCTTTATCTTTTAACGAAAGCTCATGTTTCTGTGCATGCTCATTCACGCATATTCTTGCCCGGCCAATGTTCATCTTTTGCCGTAGGATAGTAAAAATTCATAAACGACCACGTTGACAAATTTTGTGCATGATTGGCATGCCTTTGTTGTTTTCATCTTATAGTATACATGAGAAAGCTGAGATGATTTTCGTGGTGCAGAAAAAAGAATCGGCATTCCATCTCTGTTTGCAACCATTTTTAGGTCGTGTGCAGCTCGGTGCATACACGGTACAACCTCAGGTCTTGCTGTTCTGCGCTCTTGCTCTACCCCAGTACCGTGGTGTTTTCTCCTTATAGTCTGGTGGAGCAACTCAGCTACAGCGTTAAGGAGCATGTGAAGGAAACCAACCACAGACAACCTGTCCAATCGGATTTGAAAAGTCTTCTGCATAACGTGTGAGCACGACCCTGCACATGCATACTCTGGGCATTGTTCAGCTATGGCCCTTTTCACAGTTTTGGAATGCGTCAAGTCGTACAGAGGCAATTTTTCAGCACACCTAGACAAAAAAGTCAACAGCCGTGATGACTCTGCAAGGTAATGTGCTAGGCCAAAAACTGCAAAAAGCCACAAGCCTTCAACTCGTGTGCAAACACCAATCCTTTTTCAGTCTGCGAAAGCCTGCTAGAACATTGTTAACATTGGGCTGATATGTGACGGTGGTTAGTTTCTTTAAAATAATAAAAAATTATCATCATACGTAAGAACTTCCAAAACCTCCCACTAATTAAAATGCTGGTGGAATGTAATAAAAGCGGTTACGGTCAAACATAAGAAATTGCACAACACAGGAGCAACATACGAGCTACCTTTAACATAAAACTTGAGAAGGGCCATAAAAGCTTATACTTCCATGCCCGCGGCATTTCTGAAGGCAACCACACCGCTGTCGTCTGTGCAACTTCTTATGTAGAAAAACAATTCACCGTGCAGGACAGAATAAAATAGGTCCTCAACATCTACCAAGAACAAGTACCCATTGAAGGATTCTTTGAAAAAAAGTGGATGATGCATGGGAAATTCCGAGTTTAAAATGGGCCTTTCATGACAACCGAGTCTAGCCGCTTTATTAAAAACTGACTAATTATGTTCTGCCAGATACCTCAATCACTCACAATTGTCCTGAATGAAACACCCGGCATATGCGTCTTGGCCGTAACAAACACAGAAAGGGTGTTCTTTTTGCTATCTGCATTATGCAATAGACTCTGCTAGTTGCGCAAGTTCCAAGTCCTTACTCAGAGCCACTGAGCCATCAAAACTTTCGTTTTGATGACTTTTAACTTGACGAAGTTCATGTAGACTGCTTGTCTTGCCTTGAAGTTACACAAATCTACATTCATTACTATGAAGCCACTACTTTTTATCCATTTAAAATGGGCAAAAAATCGTTGCACTTGAAGAACGACAACATCCACCAATGTATCCTCCTGACGAAGAGGGTTTTTCCCCTGTTCTTGCTAGAGCTTAGACATTGTCTTGTAAGCAATAGTCCCAAACTGCGACATCGGCTTTTGCTGCAACTCGTTGGTGCAATGCCAGTAATTAGTGAACCAGCAACAGAGGTTCATGGTTAAATTTTAGGCCTTTGTTGAGTACATAGCGTACACTTTCTGCAATGTGAACATTTCCCAGCCCAGTGAGGCTTTCCCAAGTTGTGCGAGCAGGCTTCTTCAGTATGAAACAGCGGCCATTCCTCATCTTCAGGTTCCAGTTTGCCTCAGTCATGTGGGCTACTGAACACTTGAAATCGCGAAACTTCTTCAGTGCCAGCCACTCCAGGTCCAAACTGAAGCAAAGTGCACGAAGCAGGTAAAGAAAGCACACCTGCTACCACAAATAATGATTTCACATATTTCATAACATGACCAGATGAAGGTGTGACTTCCTTCAAAAGAGCACTCACTTCTTGTAGAACATGGCCTTTCGGGGTTATTTGGTTGTGTTAGTAAATATGTAAAATTTTAAATTTCGAATTGTGGTGGCAGGCACGCTTACTTTTTTACCTCCTTCATGCAATGTGCTTTAGTTTGGAACTGGAGTGGTTGGTGCTAAAGAAGTTTTGCAATGCCAATCGTATCATACTTGACCAGGCACAATAACAAGTGTCTAGTCAGGCATGTGTTATCAGTCGAAACGCATCATCTCTCAGAATTCACATGCTGAAAGCACCCTGAGGAACCATGCATCTACGATTAAACAGGCACAACTTTCAACGTGGTCACTCTTGTTCAAAGTAGCCCAGCATGTCTATTAGGTCACGCGTGCTCCTGGGCACACCTCGTCGGAGCCCACAACTTCTGCAAGGTACCATGGATTAAGCCTGGCTGCAGATGCACTATGCAGAGTCGGGGACATGGCTGTATATGGCTCTGCTAAATCTTCCAGATATGTTTCAACGTTGCTAGAAACATGTCGAAAAGCAGGTGGTAGTACAACTACAATACGTAAGCAGTAGCACTGCGATGCGAGTTGAATAACCTGTTGGTATTGAAACCAACCTGTAATGTGCAACAGCTCGATAACGCATGCTCTTCTTGTATATCAGCCTTTTTTTATGTCCAATGCTATACAGAGGCTTCTTCTAGTTACCTACAATTTTCCCAATCCTGTGCAAGCTTATTCGATCTTATGCACGCAAATCCCATCTAGCCTTCTGCCTTTCTCAGCTATTTTTCCCATATTTTCGTAGCCACACAATCTCTCTAACTGGTCACTTGTCTCTCCCTCACATTGCTTGACCTGCCCAGGTCAAACCCTTTTTTTTTCCTTTATGTCAGCTACAATGTCATCTAGCCCTGTTTGTTCTCTATCGAGCTCTGCTTTTTTTTTTTAATATCTCTATG
Organism: Rhipicephalus microplus; assembly: GCF_043290135.1. Classification (NCBI taxonomy): domain Eukaryota; kingdom Metazoa; phylum Arthropoda; class Arachnida; order Ixodida; family Ixodidae; genus Rhipicephalus; species Rhipicephalus microplus. The sequence continues at coordinate 133,229,925 of NC_134710.1, read as the reverse complement.
TTATGCTAATCATTTTCTGTTTCTGTTTGCATAGTTCTTGGTCTGTTATAGACTTTTTTTCTTTTCTTCTTTTTTTTAACTATCATTCAAGTTTCTGCACCATATGTTAGTACTCGCAGCATACAATAGTTGACCACTTTCTGCTTTAGGGACAGTTGTAAACTGCCTTTTATGATTCGAGAATGTCTGCCATTAAAGCTTTAGCCCATCCATATTGTTTGGTGAATTTCCTTTTCATGAGTAGTGCGTCCTGTGAATATCTGACTTAAACACATATATATTGTAAGGATTCTAGTGTACCATTACGAACTCTTGCTCTCTTGTTTGGCCTCCTAACATTAGATCCTTGTCTTTTACTTATTTATCTGTAACCCTACTTGAACACTTTCTCGATTTGGACCCTCAGTTCATTGTAGTTGAACGGCACCACTGCTGGAAAGCAAAATGTCATTTACAAAGCGCAAGTACCGAGATATTCTTTGTAAATGTTTATTCCTGTTTCTTATCAACATGGTGGCTCAAATACTGCTAAGCATGCTGTAAATAATTCTGATTTCGTCTCCTTGCCAGATCCACTTCACGAATAAAATTTTTCTGCTCTGCGACAGCTCCTCCCCCATAAAGGGACTTTTCTAGTCGCCCCTGAAGACCTTAATAAAGTTCATTGTTTGTCTGTCTGTCTGCTGTGGACTCTCTGTAGATGTTGGCTAGGGTATATTCATGCATGCATTATGCACTAGCTACTCTAAGACTGCTGTTATCTCTACAGAGTCGAATGCCTTTTATTAGTCTCTGCAAGCTAAGTAAATGGATGTGTCCTGTTTCGCAGATTTTTCAGTTTGACAGCGCATGACCATGATCCACAGTGGGACATCTGTTGATCTGTGTAAAATTCTTCAAATCTTTAATCTCTTTTTTTCTGTATTTGTTTGGTATTGGCATTTTTACAGTTCGGTTGTACATTTGATTCGCCAGTACATGAGGCATTGTGCAGAAAGTGTCGCGAGCTTGTTAAACATGAGATCTCCATCTTTGATCGGGTCAACAATTTCGCTGCATTATTTTTCATTGGTCATGTTTTGTAGGGCTCTATTCCATTCTCTCAGGGTAGGGTATCCAAGGAGATTCGTTCCTGGTTAGGCTTCTGATTTTATGTTTCTTTCTAACTTTGTTTCTGTTGGTCGTACGTCTCTTACATTCTTGACGTCTTGGCCCTTTGTTCCAAGGCCGACCAGTCCATGTCGGAAGACGAAAAGGTTAACCACGTCTTTAAGGCATTGCTGACGATGCTTTCAACCTGCTGGTTTTTAACAACGTCTCGAGCATCGACACAATCCTTAAAGAATGCCGACGTCTCGAACAAGCTAAAGCCCGCCGCGTAGCCCAAAGCATCGTGCGCCTTCCGAACACAGCGGCCACTTCTTCGTGTGACGACGCCTTCCACCAGGCCCCTCGATGTGACAACCTTACACGCATCATCCGTCGAGAGGTCGAGGCAGCACAACCGGTAGCCACGACATTACCGACGCCTGCGCCTTCCCCGACCACGATCTCTTTAGCGGTCGTTCGTCAGGAGCTATCGAATGTCGGCCTACATCCTGTTCCTACCGTATACTCTGCTGAGCCTTCTTATCGTACCCCTTCTGCACCTCGCATACAACACAATCCGTCCGAATGGCGTACTCTTGATGACAGGCCAATATGTTTTAACTGTCGACGCGTTGGCCATATCGCTCGTCACTGCCGCAGCCGCTGGGCTCCACCGTCCCATTATGCACCTCAGTATCACACCACTTCTGCTCGCCAGGCGTCCCCACCGCTTTCTCCATCAACGCCGACCACATTTTCCGCTCCTACAGCACCTCTGAGCAGACCTCGCTACGACCGGTCACCATCCCCTGCTCGTCGTCAGTCCCGGTCGCCCCCACAACGCCGCGCTGCCTCCCCGACCTACTCGCAGCATCTCCGACCGGAAAACTAGGCCGTGCAGCTTCTGGAGGTGGAGCTGCGTTGACGACCTTCGTAAGAAATCCTCGATTAACATTAACAACGAACCGGAACCTTTTGGACGTTACTGTCGACAATGTTCGTGTCAGTGCATTGATAGATACTGGCGCGCATGTGTCCATTATGAGTGCTAACCTTCACCGCCGACTTAGAAAAGTTGTCACGCCCGCCCTCAACCGAGCTGTACGAGTCGCCGATGGAGGAACTGCTGCAATTCTTGGCATGTGCTCTGCGCGAGTGTCTATTGTGGAGAGAAGCACTGTCGTTCTTTTCGCCGTCATCGAACATTGCCCTCATGAACTCATACTCGGTATGGATTTTCTAGCCACGCACTCTGCCCTCATAGACTGTTCAGCTGGTTCTCTCCATCTCGATTTACCCCTCTTTTCCGACCCTTCCAGCCTTCCGCAAACCAGCCTCTGCTGCATTGATTTCACGCGCCTCCCTCCTAACTCTGTCACTCATGTCGACTTATCCTCCACGCCGCCAGTACCTGATGGTGATTACATGGTGGCCCCGATTCCTGCAGTGATGCTTACGCATGGGGTTGCTGTGCCGCATATGATTCTGACGATTAAGAGAAACCGCACCTTCCTTCCACTGGTCAACTTTTCACTCACCACCCAAGTTCTGCCACAGGGTATCTCCCTGGCAAAAATTACTGCTCTCCAAGATGACCATGTCGAGCCCTTCAGAGTTGACGATTGCTGCAGCTCAGTCAGTGGTTCCACTCCATCACGTTCTTGGGGCGCCGACATCGAGCGAATGGTGTCATCGGACCTTACATCTGAGCAAGCTGCGGCGCTTTGCCACGTTCTTGAGGCCTATCGTAGCATTTTCGACTTTGCCAGCAACTCTTTGGGCCAAACGACCATTGTCACCCATCGCATAAATACTGGCCATGCAACCCCCATTCGCCGACGCCCCTACCGTGTGTCGGCGTCGGAGCGTGCAATATTACAACACGAAGTCGACAAAATGCTTGCGAAAAACATTATCGAGCCTTCATGCAGCCCCTGGACTTCTCCAGTCGTCCTTGTTAAAAAGAAAGATGGAACATGGCGCTTTTGTGTCGATTACTGTCACCTTAACAAAATTACAAAAAAAGACGTTTATCCTTTACCTCGCATCGACGACGCCCTCGACTGCCTGTACGGTGCCACTTATTTTTCAACTATTGACCTTCGATCAGGGTACTGGCAGATAGCCGTCAACAAGATGGACCGCGAGAAGACCGCATTCATCACTCCTGATGGTCTTTATCAGTTTAAAGTGATGCCCTTTGGACTCTGCAATGCACCAGCCACATTTGAAAGAATGATGGACTCATTGCTCCAAGGGCTGAAATGGTCCACCTGCTTGTGTTACCTTGACGATGTTATCGTCTTTTCGCCCACATTCGACTCGCATCTTGATCGTTTGTCAGCTATTCTGGACGTTTTTCGTCGAGCCGGACTCCAGCTTAACGCCTCCAAGTGCCGCTTCGCTCGTCGTCAAATTTCCGTGCTCGGTCACCTTGTCGATGCCCAAGGCGTGCGTCCAGACCCAGAGAAAATTCGCGCAGTCACGAACTTTCCCGTTCCGAAGACCACAAAGGATGTCCGCAGTTTTGTGGGGTTGTGCTCATATTTCAGACGCTTTGTTAAGGACTTTGCGACCATTGCACGCCCACTCACAGAGCTCTTGAAAAAAGACGTCTCGTTTACATGGGGCCATGACCAAGCGTCATCGTTTTCACAACTTACGACATTGCTTACAACGCCACCAATCTTGGCTCACTTTGATCCATTAGCTCCAACCGAGGTTCACACGGACGCCAGTGGACATGGCATAGGAGCTGTGCTATTGCAGCAACAACGCGGACACGACCGTGTTGTAGCCTACGCAAGTCGACTGCTATCTCCAGCCGAGCTCAACTATTCTATCACGGAGCGTGAGTGCCTCGCCCTTGTATGGGCAGTCGCCAAGTTTCGCCCATACCTGTACGGGCGCTCATTCCATGTTGTCACGGATCATCATGCGCTCTGCTGACTAGCCTCCCTGAAGGACCCCACGGGACGTCTCGCTCGTTGGGCTCTACGCCTTCAAGAGTACACGTTCTCTGTAATGTACAAAACAGGGCGATTACATCAGGATGCGGATTGTTTATCCCGCTACCCTGTTGACGAAGCAACCGATACTGACGCTATCATGGACGTTTTTTCCGTGTCGCAGCTGTTAAACATTGGCGAAGAGCAACGTCGGGATGCTTCTTTACGAGCCATCATTGACAAACTGGAGTCAACGCCTCGCGACCCGTCCCTACGAATGTTTTTGGTGAAAGACGGGATCCTATATCGCCGCAACCTTGATTCCTTCGGATCAGACTTACTTCCTGTCATCCCAGCGCACCTGCGTTCCACTGTCCTGCATCAACTTCATGACACCCCCATGACGGGCCATTTGGGCGTTTCTCGCACATACGATCGGGTACGACGTCGGTTTTTTTGGCCTGGACTTGCCCGCTCGGTTCGACGCTATGTCGCCGCTTGTGAGCCCTGTCAGCGTCGCAAAACGCCGTCTTCCCTTCCAGCCGGCTACCTTCAGCCGATCGACGTTCCCAACGAGCCTTTTTTTCGAGTTGGTCTCGACCTGTTGGGCCCTTTCCCACTCTCCACAGCCGGAAATAAATGGATTGCTGTTGCCACGGACTACGCGACGCGGTACGCAATCACACGAGCACTCCCGACCAGCTGCGCTACCGACGTTGCGGACTTTCTGCTGTACGACATAATATTAGTGCACGGTGCTCCCCGTCAACTTCTCACCGACCGTGGCCGCACGTTCTTATCAGCTGTCGTTCATGAAATCCTGAGGTGTTGCCATACCAAGCACAAATTTACTACTTCGTACCATCCACAGTCAAATGGCCTCACGGAGCGCCTTAACAGGACCCTAACCGATATGCTTGCCAAATACGTTGCGCCAGACCACCATGATTGGGACATTCAATTGCCGTATGTGACGTTCACCTACAACTCATCTCGTCACAACACTGCCGGATATTCGCCCTTCTATCTACTATATGGCCGGGACCCAACTCTACCTTTAGACACATTACTACCTGCGGCCACTGAATATGCTGGTGAAGCCATTGCCCGCGCCGACCACGCGCGCCAAGTCGCCCGTAACCGTCTACAGGCTTCACAGGCGCGCCAACAACAGCTCTACAATTCTCACCATAGGGACGTGCACTTTTCTCCGGGATCTCTCGTGCTCCTCTGGTCACCTACTCGGCGTGTGGGACTGTCGGAAAAACTGTTGTCGCCCTACACTGGACCATTCCGTATCGTTCGCCAAGTGACAGGCGTCACGTACGAGATTGTTCCAACCGATCCAACAAAGCCATCGTCAGCTCCGAGCGACACCGTTCACGTGGCTCGGCTAAAGCCCTATTACCCCCCTTCGACATCATCTGCGTAAATTTAGCACCGGGACGGTGCTTCTACTGCCGGGGGTTATGATACAAAAATGCGGCTAAACACGGCTGCAAGAAAGAAGAGGAAGAAGTGGGTTTTTCCGTTGGATGCTGGTCTGACGCCATCTTGCTCGTCGGGTTCTCTGCGCTGTAAATAGCTCATTAAACAAGTTACTCGTAACATTATTTACTCATGGAGCTTAAGTGTTTTGTTGAACTTTGGCTTCTTTCTCTCTTTGGTGGCTTATTCGTGAGCTGTAGTCAAAGTCTTCTGCCGCGTAACTATAGATGTTGAGACTGCTGATTATGTTACTCTATCTGTTGGAGTGTGCATTCGTAATTAGTTTCCTGTTGTCATGCTCTGTCCTCTCTTTGAATTCGTCATCTAATTTTTGGTGCTATAAATCCCCATGTCGGCATTTTTTTTTGTTAATCAGCCCTTTTAGCTGAGTTAATTCAACTTTATATCTTGAGTGAGCAGCTTTCGTAGATTGTTTCTTTTTTCATTTTTTTGTGATTTGGGAAAGTTTGCTTGCTTCTTGCCCTAGTGCTTTAACCTAACTGCAGTTGCGTTTTAGGAATCGATGTAGTTATGGTTTTGTTCATTTACTCTATGTCATAATTTTTTTTCTTGTTCTAAGGCCTCGCATACGAGTGTTCTAAGGCAGTGCTGAGAATGCATGTGACTGTGGCTCTGCTCCATTTTCAGAGAAGACTTGCAATTAATGTGCAAGTTTTAATAATAATAATAATAATAAATGGCATTTTTGGGGGCCTTAAAGTTCCGGATCTAATTTTGGCGGGATTACTGATGATGACGACTATGGAATTCAAGCATGTGAAGAGATCGTTTTCCTCAAACATTTAAAATAAAAGATTGAAGACGAAAACGTATTAAGCACGAATCGCCGGTCGTCGCTGCTGTATTTGAGGTGGTAGCTGCATTGAATTTTGCTCGCAACAACTTAGGCTTATGTTGGCTCGTTGGCAGAGCGTCTTTTTTCTGTGAGGAAAAGTGTCATGGCGGCTTCCGGTTTGGTCGTTGGACCAGCGGGAAGTTCCAGATACGTGTTTAATTGCGGCAAGCACTCTTCCTCGCGATAAATCTACTCTTGAGTGACGACAGTGATGAACACAAATGTTTACAGCTTTATAGTGCACGTCGTGTCAAGGACGAATAAGCTCTCAACCTCTAACTAATTTCCGGGAGAACGCGCTTTTGCACCATTAATTTCGTGGCAGTGATGGTAATACCGCTCTGTGTTAGTGTACCACAATTCTAAAACGTTCTCGCTGCGCAAGCTGCTCGGTTTGTACAGCAGCCTGATGAGAATATTGTAAAGGCTAATCTAGATCTTGACAATAAACGTAAGACTCATTGTTTACCGTAGTTCCGCCGTACGTGTTGGGTATTTCTCTTGTTGCGATGCGTGTACTCATGATGTACATTTATTGGGTGTGTAATTTAAACACGTTGCTGGTTTTAGGATCACGTGTCGCTCTTCTGCTGTGCCCGATCTACAGCGGGAGCGTTTCAACCAGGTAAAATCGACTGCACTGACACTGAGTGACGGACGAGTCAGCTGCTCAGTCCTGCATAACAAATTAGAGGGATACGTCACATTTGGCCCACTTTTCAAATTGTTATGCTATTTGAATTAATGAACCACCAAAAAAATTGCAGATGAGCGTCGGCAGGGGGGGGGGGGGGTGTTCACTTTCGCCCAGGAATGGGTTCTTCATTGGTTAGCCAGCAGTCATGCCTCCGGCACTTGACATGCTGGTAATAAAATAAAAGGACGCAATTACTAAATATCCTAATTTCAGTGCTACAGTGTAAAAACATTCTTTTTGTTTCTTTCATATTTTCAGTCTTAGTATACAGTATGTACTAGTCTGTAGACGCAAGATGGCAGGAAATAAATGAAGAGCAATCATTGGTTCACTAACTGAGTCAAATTATTGCTCAAAAGAAACCAAGACAATGAGTGCATTGAAAATCTACCAAAACACAGACAAAAATGAGCTATTATTAACATGGATTATACAAGGCAGTACCAATTTTATTTTTTTAAATCGGAAGTGTCATGTTATGAAACCAAAAAACACAGAAGTTGTGAGGAAGACAAGCTTAAAGAGATGAAACGTATGTGAACACGGGTTGTCACTATAGCCATCATCTCAACATGCAGACTTCTTCAAGGCTGCAACTGCCGACCTGTCTGAATTGTGTAGGGCAGATTTATCAAGATGAAGGGAACCCACATACACTGGTGCTAACAATCAGCAAATCACCACAAAACATTTCACATATGTTGTACCAACAAGGCCCAAATTCATCCCTTGCCTACCTTAGTGCATTCTGTATATTCTCATACCTTCTCCTCCAACTTAAACAAAGTAGGGAAGGCCACATGCAAAAACGGGGAGATGAAAACGAGGAGTCAGCATGCTGAACTGGGTGAGTTAAAAGCCGATCCCCTGTAATACTAGGTTGTGCCAGGGTAAAAGGGGCAATCGATCAAAAGCCCATGAAACAGAAAGAAATGAGGGGCAGGAGGGAGCAAGTGTTTTGCATGGATGGGTAGAAAAGAAGAAGACATTTTGCTGAATTATCTTTGCCTCGAGGAAGCACCACCTGACAGTGTGGATAATTAGCCTTAGAAATTCCTTGGAAAATGGCTTATTTTTTATAGGTTTTCGTTGTGTATGTGCCATGTCAAATTGGTTCAAGTGCCCCCTTTGAAACATTTATACTTGTTGGCTGGAAGGTATTAAGCTTGTGAATAAGGTGCGGCAATTTTTCTTTTTCGAAAAGCTGGTTACTGTAGTTAAGGTTTAGGATCATTGAAGATATGTCCTGCCACTATAAATTGCTGTGCTATTGCTTCCAGTTATTTGCCATGCTTGCTTGATGCCTATTTTATGAAACGTTAACAGGCTGTCCTGTTTGTTCAGTAGGGTTGAGAGCTGGGCTAGTTGGTGAGATATTATTTTAACATGTGGTGTAGTAGCGCAACTTCGACGGGGACACAGAGGACAAGAAAAGCGAATGTCGTGTTTCTTGTACTCTGTGTTCCTGTCGAAGTTGCCTTACTACACCATGTTAAAATGTTGTCCTGTTTGTGACAATATGTATATTTAATCTTGTAGATAATGTTTGAACTAGTACAGTAAAACTAGATTTTATACTATGCATAAATCACCTCTAGTGCTTTTCATTCTAACATAATCTTGAAGGTGTTTGCAGGTCTTAAATCTTAGATGACAACTAGGTATTATGTGTACAAAAAAAATGCGGGTTTACTTTTGCATGCACTAACATGTCGGGGAAGGTTTTCAAAAGCAGCTCGTTGCTAGTTAATGTTGGGTAGTACTTGCGAAAGATATTATTTAAGCTTGGAAGTGCGTTTCGGTATTTGACTGCAAAAGCTAGCGGCTGGTTAGGCTGTGATCCGGGACATGTTCAGCTAGTGATGATTTCCTCATTTTCAAGCTTCATTTTGGATTTTGTTCAGAGTGTTGTGCAGGTCATTTTGCCAAATGTCTCCTTTGGCTTGCTCAATTGATGAGCATAGTGATCGTTGTCACTAAAGAAACTTCTTAAATGCTTTGCTTGTCTGATGAATATTTCTTCTTTGCCGTATCATAGATGATGGCTTGTGTAGTCTATGTATTATAGTTGGCTATTCGTTGGCATTATGTAGAGCATAACTTTTGATTTCTCTGTAAAAGAAAGAACTCCAAGGCAGCCCCATTAAGATGCGCATCACAAAAATTCACCGCTGAAGATTAAATTTCGCCAAACATGTTAGCAGCAAGAACAACATTGTAAACCAAACGAAGATCTTTTTTTCTTCTTCTTTTTGTCCGGTTCGACTGGGGGTGGAGTCCGCATCTCCTGCCCACCCTTCCCCCTTAAAATTTCACTTGGCTCTGCCCTGTTCATTTTTCTTTTCTGATTGGCATTGCCTGCTATATGTTTATGGTGTAGGCAGAGGATTTGTATTTTTTTCATACCTCACATTAAAGAATGTTTCAAAAGATACCGTCATGTTGAGGAAGTTAATTTTGCTGAAAGGGTGGTGCATGGTAAATTAACTACTAGGGTGAAACTTCTTGCAATTGCCAACTAATGCGGTTGTCATAAATGCATGTCAGAAAGGAGGCTAGCAGCTGAGCTATTGAATCTATTCTTCAAAATGATTCTATTAACAATAACATCAGTGTTACCTCAAGACAACTTATCCACTGAATGATAAAAAAACAACATTTAAACCAAGAAAAATGCACATGTTAGTCTCTGTTTATGATAGAGTTGTAAAGAACAAGTGGAATAAATGTCATGTTTTACCACTATTGAACCCACTGGTTAAAACTGTGGAAGGAAATTCTGAAGAGATTTATAGGCCTCTGCTGCTGTAGTCTCGAGCAGTTTGGTTCCCTTCACTGCAGCAATGCGACGTGGGTGAAATCACAATGTACAAACTCCGTACTCCCAACAACAGTTTGCTGTGCAGCTTCGCACTTTATTCACAAGCTTCTTGTGTGTATTTTACAAAAGCATTATAAGGATACTGAAGAGAAACAGTGACCTTGTTTAGATTGACAAACTGCACTCGGAGAGCTCTAATGCCAATGCCATATGTTTCACTATCCCAAGTTCATTATTAGCGGAGAAAATTCAGGTTGAAGTTTCACTATTGAAAGTTGTGCGGAAATGTCCATGTTTGACGTCAAAAGTTTTTAAATGTATTTTTCATAATTTTGGAATTGGCTTTGTGATATTTTCTGAAACTTCGTATGCTAGGTCTATGACACCCACAGATGACAATGTCCTTCATTTTTATCGATTATAAGCTATGTAGAACCCAGCAAATGCCATCAAAATTAATGATGTCATGGTGTTTGGTGAGACATTTTCTTTGCCCGGTTTCGTACTTGCCAAGCTTCATGTCGTGGTAAAAGTGGTGTTGTGAATTCATACTTCAATAGTATGCGAAAAATTATTTCGCTCTTTAGTGTCCCTTCAACACCCAAAGAAAAAAACTAACAAGAATGATGTAGAGTAGCTGACCAGCTCATTCACCTGGCCCAAAGAGAAAAGAAAGTCAGTGTAGTTGCATTGTTAGGTGTATCACATCTCAATACGTATAATCCTAGGAGGATGGAGGATAGGAAGCATAACACAGAGGACAATTTATTGCAACAGTCACACATTACATGTACATTTAAATGAGCCCGTGCACTGCTTTTCTCAAACAAGCAAAAAAAAATATGCAGTCTCACAAGTCTGCAGCGCGGTGGTACCTTGTGAGGCGACGTTCACACGCCCGAGCAGAGCACTATGAAAATGTCTTTAAACAATTTAACTGTTGTGCACTCCGTTAAAAAAGGTTTGCATACAAGATAACTGGGTCATAGCCACTCATTGCCACAAAAAAAATGACACGTCCAGTTTTTGTGTTGGTACTCTCTTACCATTATTTACTAACTGAATTGGAACAATCAAAACAACTGCTAAACAAAGCACATTGCCTTTTGAAGGCATCTATTGGCAAACAAAAGAATTAATTATGGCCATTGGATAGGCGCTGATAAAACAGAAGCAGGCACGCTTTCTTCAGTTGTAGGTTGATGGTACTATAGCCAGTCGCCGCTGAGCGCAAGCCATGTGCTCACGTTTTTCCTTTTATAAAGGACGACAGTGTATAGCCATGCTGACTATGAATGGTAACGTGGTAAGTGTGTCTGGACGGGGGCCCTTGCTTGCTCTCGGACACTTATTCATTATAGAAGTGCCTTTAAGAAAAATGCACACCTGTGTTTCTAATGAAATGCTGTATTCAATACACACGTATTTACTGTTTTACAGACCCAAGGAGAATCCTTGTGTGAAATTTCAGGTGTTATGACAAGGCAGGAAAGACGTTCTACAAATATTCAGACAATTTGTGACAACTCAAAATGCAGCCTCGAGGCATCACATTGTAAAAGTGTTAAAAAAATCTTGCACATATATAAGGACTCTCAAAACTTTGGTTCCAAAGAACTGCTCCTGTGGAATTCCGTAGTGGAGAACAGGTTGAAAAATAATTGCGGGAGGGGAGGGGGCGCTTGCTCTGTATTTTACAGTGCCCACTCGTGATTGAAGATGGAATAGAAGCACTAGCATGTGCTTTTTTCATAGCATTGCCAGGGCTGCACAAGAGGCCCATTGAATGTGACTAACGGTACAACCAAGGAACGCTTGCAACCAATTAAGCTGCTCTATCTGCGAGTGTTCTCTTCACACTATTTTAACTGTGTAACTTTACAGTAAAAATGCACACTTGTTTTCATATTTTTGTGTTTCAACCAGTTTTGCTTAAATATCTGCAGTCTGAACAAAGTGGACACTTATTACAGTTTGTTATGAGAGTTTATGCTTTGAATTGCAGCCTGAGTCATACAGTGAAGTTCATGGATGCACAGCTTACCTACTGCCACCTTTATTTAGGAGTGGAAAGATAGGCTGCTGCATGAATTGTACAGGAAAATAAAGGAGGAGATGGGGTAACTTGCCATGTCTGTTACAGGTTGGTGTACTTGCTGCCAAGGATCTCAAAGGAGGATAAGCGACAGTGGTGGAAATGAATCTGCACTCCAGCTAAGTGCACGATGAGCTAAGTCAGGAACATTATTGAAACGAACTACAAGTTAAACATTTGAAAAACTGCTAATAAAGCATTGTCTTGGCTTCATCATCCAACATGTGGTCATTTTCATAATTACTTTATTTTTCCTGCATCTTGTTATTACTAGCGCATATGTTTGCAGGTGCTTATTTTGCTGCAATCTTGGATAGCATATTTAGTAAAAGTGCTCAGTGGCATTAATGTTTATCTGCTCCCTCGTTTGGTTTTCAGATGCACTTTTTTCTAGATTTGCACTTGTGTCTAATTGCAGAGAATTCATATTGATCCTTGTTGTATATTGATTCATATTGATCCAGTTGATCCTTGAGACGTGTAGTAAATAACAAGCAACTTTTTCAGGCAAGGTTACCTTATCATTTTCGGTGATATGTGGGGTTTAACATCCAAAAACCAACATATGATTATGAGAGACGCCTAACTTTACATTTTCTTGTCAGTAACTGTTAATAAACATTTCTATTTGTCCTAAACATTATTTCTTTGGCAATATAGCTGCATAACTGCTGCAAAATTACACAGAATTAGTTTGCCTAATGAAGATGAAGAAATTTTGTTGATTTGCAAAAGTTGTGAGTATGGGCCAACTTGAACACATAACCAACTGTTTTAGACATCCTCCCATGGAGTAAATGTTCCCTGGTGAGCTTGTCTTCTGGTTTCAACCAATGTGAAAAAAAAAGGTCATGGCAATAGGGAAGACCTTGAAAAATCACACTGCTAAATAATGCCATAAATGCTGTGATGAACCACACATTCACATGGAAAAAACTGGGAGCAGAATTTAGCAAGCACTGTACATCTATGCTGGTTTATAGAAGAATTAATAAAATTAAGTTTGACGGTTTCATGTCGCAAAACTAAAATCTGGTTATGAGATGCACTGTTTCAAGCTAAAGCTTAATTATTTTGACCTCATAATCTCTCTGAGTGCATGGAACTAGGGCACAAGTACGTATTACAACTATTATAATGCGACTCCTGAGGTTCGGAATCAATCCTGTGATCTCGTGCAGAATTGCACGCAGTGGTGGATCGAGAAGGGGGGTGCTAGAGGCGATCGCCCCCCACCCCAAAGCCTGTCAGTACCCCCTCTCCCTCTCTTCAGTGCTTGCCGTCTACCTGTTATCACCAATTAGCACAAATGACCGGGATTCCTTTAAGCACACATTAATAGCATTTATACTATGATAGAGTTTTTAAGCTAGTAAAAAAACAAAAAGTAATGACCACGCCCCTCTCTCCTGTGTTACTTTAAGCAACTCCCCTTCCCCTAAAATGATTGGCTGGATCCACCCCTGACTGCACGGCACCATTTCTCTTTAGCTTAGGGTCAGTATAGAGATACAGACTTTCTTTCTTTTAATGCATTACATCATACTTAAATAAAGACAGCCATATTTACACTAATGATTTTTAAAGCTACATGTGTAGAGCAAGAAAGCATGTATATGCGACCGATGGTATAGCGTCCTGTACAAACAAACAGTATTGCTCATATGCTCTACGGCAGAATGCTGAATAACGTCACTGCCTTGAACAATAGCTTAAAAAGAAACCTCTTCGTGGTGAATGGGAGATGTGACATATTAATCTCTTTTGGCATCTAGCATCAAACACTATGCTAAGTCGGAGTGAAATATGACAAAGACAGGCAATAATAATACGGCACTTGCGGTTTGTTCAAATGTCTATAATGAAATACAGAGGCATGAAGAAGAGGATAAATATGGTGCTCCTACATGTACATGCAACAAAGTGGAACCTCAATACTAATTACATAAATTAAATTAGTTCTATGACTATGGAGATCACCAGCAATGCTTTTAGTGAATGAAGTTACCCTCTTCATTAGATACAATAAAACACCACATTTGAATTATACAAGTCTTCTATTTACTAAGTTGAGGTATTTGTTATTAGATCATTTGTGATGTGTTTGACAGTCTGTGCAAATGCATGGCAATTAAAACAGCACCTGTTCAATCAGAGCAAAAATACTCTATTCATTACAGTGAAGTTCAATATGTTATGAAACCATCCTGACATGCTAAAAAAAATCCGAATAATTTGTGACAATCTTGACTTCAGAAGTATTTAAATTTCTAGACATATAATGTGCAGGTATTATCAGTTTGTTATAAAAGGATAGGAAAGAAGCTATATAAGGAGTAAAAATAGAGCTTAGTATAACATTGTTCATAGGCCAGCAAAAGAGCTTAAGACCTAGAAAAACAGTTGACTTTCCTTGGTGCTAGCGAGGGGCATTAAAACTCTATTGCCAAAGACTAGCAAAGGCTTTTTTTCATCACAATCAAGAAAGCCTTGCCTTGGTTTTTCTGCTAAGAAAGCATTTTCTTTTTGACCACCAAAGCCTCCTCAGGAGGTGTTATAACATCTAAAGATCATAAGTACTTTTACCTCCTCAACTAACTCTAACCAGACAAACTTCCTAGTTGAAATGTATGGCTGCAAGAGATAAATCGATTTTTTTTATAATGCTTTTAATGGAGAGCAACGTAGGTTCCTTCTGCTCTGCTGTGCATGAGCCTGCGAGCACGGAACTTATGTAAGTACAAAAGATCTGTACATGGTGACAGACTCCCAATAATGCTGTGATCGAGTGCTCCCAGCTTTTATTTAACTGCAAATAACTTGCTTAAAGTGCCGCAGCTGTTGTTTCGTACCTATTGACCACATATTTTAGACAAATACTATTACGCTGTGCTATAATCAGTAGGCATGAATTTGGGTGCTTTTTAAAAACTAATGGACCAGCTGTTGTCGATCGTCTGAGCGTGTTTTCACAACCAAAAGTTTACACAGACAAATGTTGCAACAATAGAATTTATTATGCATTAAATATGCCAAGCAGTGGTCTTTGAGTTGCAGTTGAAAATTGCAATATGGTAGTGCATGATCAAAGTGTCAAGGCCCTCCACTGCCCTGGTCCTTTTATTAATGTATGAAATGTGACCTTTTATTAAATAATTTGCATTATGAAGTAGGAAAAAGCAACAAGACCATAACTGATATTTTTTGCCCCAAAAAAATTACTGCTAGATCATGAAAAGAAGATGCACCGACCGAAATACGCCGCACTTAACTGCACTTTGGAATGTACCATAATGTTAACGTTATCGCGTGCCATAAACATATCAAACAACACCTTCACATACAATCAACACCTATACATAGACTTCACAGAGTACGAGAAGGTGTTTGACTCAGTCAAGACATCAGCAGTAATGCGGGCACTACTGAATCAGGGCATCGAAGAACGCTACATAAACATACTGGAAGAAATCTACAGTGGATGCACAGCCACCATAAAGAAAGCAGCAGAGTCCCAATAAAGAAGGGTGCAAGGCAGAGATATACAATCTCTCCAGTGCTATTCATCTCGTGTTTGCAGGAGCTTTTCAGGACCCTAGCTTGGAAAGAGTTAGGAATAAGAGTTAATGGAAAGTATCTTAGTAACCTGCGATTCACTGATGACATTGCCTCGATGGGTAACTTAGGAGATGAATTACAGCTCACGACTACAGAACTGAACATGGAAAGCAGAAAAGTAGGTCTGAAAATGAATGTCCACAAAACTAAAGTAATGTGCTACAGTCTCGGCAGAAAACAGCACTTTGCAATAGGTGGAGATACGCTGGAAGTTGTAAAGAAATATGTCTACTTAGGACAGGTAGTAACCGCGAAGCCGAACCATGAGAGTGAAGTAACTAGAAGAATAAAGATGTGATTGATCACATTCAGCAAGCATTCTCTAATCATGAATGGTAACTTCAAGAAGAAGGTATATAATAATTGCATCTTGCCGGTATTTACCTACGAAGAAGAAACCTGGAGGCTTACAAAGAGGGTTGAGCTTAAATTGAGGATGACCCAGTGAGCGAAGAAAAGGAAAATGATAGGTGTAACTTTAAAAGACAAGAAGAGAGCAGAGTGGGTCAGCGAACAAATCAGGGTTCAGGATATCATAGTCGTAATCAAGAAGAAGAAATGGACATGAGCCGGGCACATTGCACGTAGGCAGCATAACCGCTGGTCATTAAGGTAACTGACTGGATTCCCAGAGAAGGAAAATGCACGAAGGGGAGATAGAAAGTTAGGTGGGTCAATGGGATTAAAAAGTTTGCAGGTATAACATGGCAACGAAAAGCACAAGACCGGGTTGATTGGCAGATCATGGGAGATGCCTTTGCCCTGCAGTGGGCTTAGTCAATCTGATGATGATGACACCTTCAATGTACGACGAGGTTTAGA
The DNA here is from genome assembly GCF_043290135.1 of Rhipicephalus microplus. Taxonomy (NCBI): domain Eukaryota; kingdom Metazoa; phylum Arthropoda; class Arachnida; order Ixodida; family Ixodidae; genus Rhipicephalus; species Rhipicephalus microplus. Next base: position 133,213,491 of record NC_134710.1, on the reverse strand, counting down.
TTTAGGTGTTAAGCAAAAAGTGAGCATGCCAAAGTTGCACTGAAGGCAAAGCACTCGCTTTTTATGCAGATCGCAATTTACAGGTGACTACTTGACACACCAATCATACAATATATGCATAATGCGGTGGTCCACAGCGGCTCATGTCAGCAGAACCCTAACAACGAAATTTGCCAAAAGCGTGAGCAGTAAGCTTGTTTGCAAGACCGAATATGTGCATGGGCTTCTTCGCAGGCATTTTATTTTTTCTAGAGACTTGCCTAAGTATGATGCACCATTTCTGCGTAATTTTGATGTAATTAGTAGACTGATTTTTTCTTGAATTGTCATGTAAGCAACAGTCAAAGTAGAGGCCACAAAAGTGTACAGAACTGAACGGTTTAACTAGGTATAATCATTCACGTGTGATCACCGACAGGGGATATCGCAGTCACAGTTTTTTTTTTTTTCTAATAATGCGATATTCATACCCCCGGTGTCACACAGACACTTGTGATCGCGGTCAGGGCATCTGCACCAAACTCGATCCTGTACAGCGCAGCAGCGACAAAGTTGTTGCGCGCGATCAAAATTTCATGAGGAAAACTGGTATTAGTCACCTCTACACGGTCCGGATCAAATACAGTGCAGCGCGACTACATGCACCAAGTACCCGTGTGACAGCGTTCACTAAAGCGCGTCAGAGCGCACCGCGCATTCAAAACTAACGTCCAGACAGAACAGTCAGCCCTCAAGCATCACCATATTCGCAAGGAATAATATCGCAATAATACCACTCCAGCCAGCGCGGACGCACCGCTATGGACTAAAGTGCCTAGGGATGTTCGCGCAATTTGGCACTTAGGCCGCGCGCGGTCGTAAGAAAAGCACCTAGCAGGAGGCTACTCTTATTAGTTTGCGCCATGGCTCGCCTAGGCGCTGCAGTCACCTGTCTGGAACGGTGCTGGAATGTAATGTCGCAGCCCGGCCACGCCGGAAACTCTCATGCTCCCACGTTGACCGTAGAGGGTGAAAAAATCGACCGCGGCAAGTTTCCTCATGTGCGCAATTAGTGGAACTACTAGCTCCACGTTTAGCGGTCAGACACGACCAGGCAGCGCATTCGCTAGTCAAATTGAACGGTACATATATAAAATATCTGATATTTAAAAATAATCGGCCCCTATGGGGCAGCCCTGAAGCAACAAAACATGGGATCAGCTGAAGGTTTATTTTCTTTTTGAAATCCCTGAATGACCACAATAAATGGAGCCTAAGTATTGGTGGCGCTTTTAATTCTATAAGCATTACAAGGTAAATCATTTTTGCTGAAAACTGCACTTTCACTCTGTTTTTACTATGGTAGAGCTGCATCGCATTAACCTTTTCCTGTTTTCCTTAATGAAGTTAGGGACTATGACTGCATTCGGCTTCACGAATAAAAACACATGCAAGTAAGTCTTTTGCTCACGTACATTGTTCTTACAGATACAGCTTTCAACAGTTGATTTTTACATGCTTTCTGTGCCAGGGTATATGTTGCGATAATTTTGCCTGTTCCAATAAATCTTTAGCTGAATGCAGTGTTCGGTTCAAAATTGTTTAGATTTTATGCTGAAATTTCACTTAAAAGCTGGCAACAGAGTTTCAACTTGAATAATGTAGTTGCTGCAGTATTTCGACATACAGTCGAAAAGTATTTCGAAGGCTCTGGTCGCTGCTGCATACAAGTTTATCACAGTTTTCATATATGTAGTTTTATTTGGTGACAGCTCGTGAATACTTATTTCAAATAAACAGTAGTGTAGTTCTAGGATTATTTAAAAAAAAAGGCTTCCTTACTATTTGAAAACTATTGGAGGAGTATTAGGTTCATTTAAGCGTTCTATTTGGTTATACTGCTAATTGATTCATATTGAATTCGCTTTCGAAATTTATTACTCGCAAACCACTTGCTTGTGCGCATCTTGTCGTATTAGAGTGCTCGTGCTGTCAATGCTTCATGCATGGAGATTTCGAAGTGTATTTGGCCTAGAGAGAATATGCTGTCACCTGCGTCCTTCTCTTCTAATAATAGTGCAACCTCTCGCTCCTCGTTTGAACGGAATTGCTTGGCGTGTTTGTAGAGTGACACTACGAGATATTTGTTTGCAGGTCTATCGAGACGCTGCTGCATATATTTGTGCTCCTCATTTCGCATCGCTATCATAATCAGTAGCGGTGGCATTCACTACAAGTAGCCTAAGATATGCCACAGTAAGTGCAAGCTGAGTGACGTGCGCGACATAGACACTCAAGTGCTCTGAAATCGGCTCTTTGAGCAGCAAAATATGCTTACCGAGTTACGATTATTGTTATATAGTCCGCACATGAACTCTTTACACCATCATCTTCCATTTTTCACTGCATATCTGTGCCGACTTCAACGCTTTCGGGGATCATTGCAAACGGAGCGACGAGTCTTTCGGCAGCGTCGACACAGGCGTGCGCACAGCGTTTCTGTAGGACCTTGGTAACACCAACTACTTGATAGCGCCATCTTCTCATTTATTGCAGGTGGTTTGCCAGTACGCGAGCGAGTGTTAACTTTGTTCTCTCTTTCGCAGCGGCGTCTGCATCAGCCGCGCCCACGCCGGACACACGAACCCCGCAGCATCGTCATGGGCGCAGCCATGTTTGCTGACGAAATTACGCACGAACCAATGAGCGCGCAGCTTCCAAGAGCCTCGTGAAGCCGCCTGGCGCAGTGCATTGTGAGGGGGGGGGGTCTATCCGCTCACCTTTGTAAACTCGCGGCTGGCGCTAGACTACAGTGTTTTAGAACACTGTAGCTAGACTGCACCTGCACGCTCCCTTCTAATGGTCTTCGCTACGGGTGAGGTACACGCCTCTCTCCACTCCTTTGAGGGCGGCGCTGCGACCCTGCTGCTCTGTACCGCGCGTGCAACGCCAGCACACGAGTTCGGACGCGCTTCTCACTCACCGCGCATTGAAAAACAAGTTGCTTAATCATTGAAGACGCACAAATGGTTTGTGGCATTGCTCATACCTGATGATGCTGGGCTTGAACCTATACACCTTTGAAGAGTGCACTTTGCTGGCATTGTCACAAGCCCCGAAGTGCGCGCATGATCGTATCCTCTTTGTGACAGAAAGCGGCATACCACACCCCTTACGAAATCGTCTGGGTACGCTGTATTCTTTCTTCCATCACATTCTATTTTATGCTAAAGAAACACGGCCTTTTTCTCTCCTTTCTGTGCATCTGCTGCAATTTTTTAAACGCATGCGAGCTGCTTGCGTTCGCGATAATATTGGGACGCATCTTTTTTTTTTCTTTTTTTTTTCCCAGAGATCGCTGCACTTTCTCGCATTCTGAATGATGGTGCGACACTTGGGAGCACAATCGTCCTATCATAGTCTGGTATCCACCCAACCGATGAGCGTCGCTGTTTATTGTTTGCGTACAAACACTTAATTACTGCTTCTTTTTCAGTGCAAGCGTCTTGTGAAGTTGCAACATCCAGATCTGTTTTGTTGGTCTCCGCTTTTTGCTTGCTTGATGTTTGACGTAGGGGCGAAGCTCGTGAAGCAGGACCTTTGCGAGGCTTCTATGCACTTGAAATCATGTAGGAAGAATAGTTCTTGAAAAAAGTAGGTGCGGAGTCAGGAATAAGTTTTCTGATGCGGAACACAGGCGCATAGTTTTCATCGTGCATGTGTCTGCTGCATACGACTGTCGATGCAGACCTGTCTTTGATGATGAGTTTGTCTCTCGCAATATTATTTTGTCATTTAACACACAGCTCAGTATTGTTCAGGAATTGGTGAGAAGGAACACCGGGTGTTTTCCCCGAATGGGACTTGCAATACAGAACCACGGCGATCTAGCGGCCGTGACGAAACACAACAATACACTAGAGTATAAAGTTGGGCATGTTGGTAAGACACAGTTGATCGACGTAGCGCGTTTAGAAACATAGGACAAGGGAAGGGACAGAAGGGAGGGACAGAAGCGATCCCTTCTGTCCCTTCCCTTGTCCTATGTTTCTAAACGCGCTACGTCGATCAACTATGTCATCCACAACAATACACCTTCACGCAGCTAATATAGATCTATGTCTGTAATGCGCGCATTGAAGGTTGTGCTACTGCCTTCTCGACTCAAAAAATTACTGTATACTGAACACTGTCAAAGCACTGAATGAAATGCAGCCGTGGTGGGTATATCCCAGAATAAAGCAAGTCACACTAGAGATAAAGGCAATTCACAACAACCTGCTTATAGCAATGAGCCACAAGAAAATTTATACAGATTTTTCAGAAAAACATCTGCTTACTTACCGAAAAGTTGTAATGTTGTCAATTTCTATTTTTAAACATGTTGTTCTACGAACTAGAAAGATAGCGCAGAACTCATTTGCACTACAGTTTTAGTTCCAGGACAAGCGGCTTGCGAGCGTAAGCAGCTACGTCCTTCGTTCGCATTCTTGATGAACGTGGCTTGCAGTACAAAGGAATGCAAAATGGCTTGGGGTCTCCGCAATCAATATTTCCAGGTGGTGTTAACACCTTGGCAATACACACCACTACTCTGCAGATGCTGTCCGAAGATGTTATTCAGCACAAGGGTCCTCTCTTTTTTTTTTACTTTCTTTCTCCTTATACGCTGTTTTTTTAGCCATTAGATATACAACACACGTACGTTTTTAAAAACGTCAGCTGCAGACAGCAGCTATTGTCCCGGAAAACATTCCAAATGCATTTGGAAAAATTAAGAAGTATAGAAAATACTTATAAAAGGGAAGGCGCGCTCGTCATTCCTTGAGCGACCTCTCTTAAAGGGGTACTGAGACAAAACTTCGTGGCCTAGATAGCCTGCGAGGTCGATTCTCGTGAACATTAGTATATCATCTGAGAGATATCAACAGCCAATATAGCTTGGAAGGTATTTTAAATTAATTTTGAAGTTTGCGTCAGGGACGGACTCCATAGCACTATAGACACCCTCGGAGGTGACCCCGAGGTTACCCCGTACTTCCCTCACGTCACCACACTGTGGTCAACAAAACAACTTATAATGGCGTCATAGTCGCCATTTTTCTTTTGCCGCCGCGTTAGTTCCCGAAGTCTATATTACTCGGCTACTGGTTGCGAGGGTGTGGCCATGGTGCACGCTTAGAAAGTTTTGTCTTTGGCGACATTCCAGTCCCGTTTCGTATTCGAAAGTAATTCTTGATGAGGACTGTGCGGAAGTGCGTCACAATACTGTGTGCCGACTTGGTCAAGATCTGCACACGCTAGGTGGCGACAGTTGCACCCAGTTTTCGGAACTCTCTCAAACCGAAACTGACTGATAATGAGAGGCCTGTAATCAAATATTTGTCGCAAGCTGCAGGAAACGATGTGTTGTGTCATGACTAACAGGTCCCCAGCAACGCATTGCAGCAGAAAAACGCGTGGCCACAAGTTTTTGTGTCAGTGCCCCTTTAATTGTGAAGTCGTTGTCCGACGAGATCAAGGGCCAAAGGTGTTAAGTGGTCTCTCATTGCAGAACAGGTGCAGCAATGTTCTTCTCTCTCTCTTATCCTTGCCAGTGCTGTATGCCTTCTGAATTATGCCTCTCATTAGCCGATTCTTCCGGACTTTCACCGAGTTTCAGCTTGTATTATCCACGAGCACATACATACCTACATTAAGCGGCAAGCTGTCTGGTAAATTAGTTTTCCTTTAGTAGGCAATCCTCCCTCTATCCTCGATTTCTTTATTAATCCCCCTCCCCCTCTTCATCTAGAACCTTTATTCCACGGTTTCACATCGACAAACTCCCTAGTCTCTTGTGCGCTGCGCAGAAGATGCAATGTCAGGGTCGCTGCGCCCCTACCACTTATGGGTGGCGAAAATACTCAGAAACTCTCCCACTGTATTCGCGACGGGGCCGTAAGTAAAGAAGCACATGCAGGTGCAGTCTAGCCCGGCCGTGGGTCGGATAAGTCTGTGTGCATTATCTCTGTTAGGGGCGCTCAACGTGGCTAAAACTTTACATTCATTACAGTGGTGCGACGAGCAGGAGAGTTAGCAATAGGATGGGCGTCAAGCCACAGCTTTTTTAGGGGGACCCAGAGCCCTGAGGCGAACAGTGACGCCAAAGACAATTCTAAAGGAACGCCAATATTCAAGTCATGTGGGGTCCGTGGAAGAAGAAATCGGCATAAGCACAAGATCCGAGCAAAATCAGAAATAGGCTATATTAACGTGCAGGGTGGCAGGAATAGGTTGAAGTGGGAAGAGATAGAATAGCAGTTAAGGCAGGAGGAGCTGATGGTATATAGGGTTGTAGAGACACAACTTCGGGACATGGAGCAACCACCTTGCCATTCGGACTACGTATGGGAATATTGCAATAAAACAGAATGCAGCAAAAAGAAAGGTGGAATTGGGGCATGTATACATAAAAGTATGTGTTGGCTAAGATTCAAGCATGGAAGCACGGAACATTTATGGTTAAAAAAGAAAAGTCGCTGGGCAGATGAAACTCCCTGTTTTGGTGTACTTGTGGACGGGAGCAAAGGTCAGAGAGGAAAACCAAGCAATGTTAGAGTGTATAGAAAATGACATTGAGGAATTGGGAGGAGAGTGCGAGATAATTATACCAGGAGATATGAATGCACACATAGAAGATATAGATGGGTATACTTACCCAACAGGCAAAATGATCATTAATATATGTGAAAGGCATGATTTGATCATTTGCAACAGGACTGAGAAGTGTGAAGGGCAAATAACATGGGAGGTAGGAGGGTTGCAGTCGACGATAGATTATGCACTGATGTCACATATGATGTATGATAGGCTCAGGGGAATGCACATAGATGAATGTGGCTCCAGAAGTCTGGGTAATGATCACAAACGTATCAAGCTAAGTTTTGGAAGAGCAGTGAAAGTGGGAAGGAGACAAGGTTAGCAACTACAGGAAAAATTTTATTCAGAAAAGCAAATAGAAATAGCTACTAAACAAATTGAGAAAGTAATCACTGAGGATAATTAAACAGTGTGGACGTACACGAATCATATTAGATTGTTTGAGCTAGAGCTTGCTAAGAACGTGACAAGTCACCCCGGAAAAGGAAACACAAACCCAAGAGTTGGTGGGATGAGGAAGTTAAGAGAGCCATAGCAAAACGTCAGGAAGCCTCTAGGGAACACAGACATGCTAAACAGCGGGGTGAATCGACAGATGATGTTAAAAAAAAATGGGATATCTCTCTAAGTTGTACAAGGAAAGCATCCCTTCCGCTCAATGAGAAAAGATTAGAAGAAAGGGGGCTCAGTGGCTGGCAAAAGTACATAAAAAGGATAGAAAGCCAGCTGTAAAAGTTTGGAACCATGTGAATTCCCTAAGAAATAAGACAAGCCTAGAGCAGATGTTTATAACTACAGCTCAAGGTGTTAGGCTAAAAGGGGATGAAGCTATTTGATACATAAAAACAAGGGTGACAAAAAATTCTCAACAAAGTGCCTTATGCACTTTAATAGACGAGGATAGATCAAGTGGTGCAGTGGCTCCATTTTCAAGAGAATGGAAAAGGGCTGAGAAGAGGGTTCCTAGTAGTACATCAACAGGCCCTGATGGCATCCGAATCATGCTGACAAAAGCATTGGGTCCCAAGTCTAAGGAGACTTTGAGAGAGTCAGCGAGCAAAACAATATTCAATGGTGAAGTCCCCAATGAATGGAAACTTAGCAGGATGAGCATGATCTATAAAGAAAAGGGGGACAAAGCTGACGTAAACAACTACCGTTCTATAGCAGTGACATCAGTAGTCTACAGGCTGGCTATGCAGATTATAAAGGAAAGACTGCAGACATGAATTGAGGATGAGGGGGTGCTGGGGGAACTGCAAAATGGGTTTCAGAAATAAAAGAGGTTTGAAAACAATCTGTTCTCACTGACGCAGTGCATCCAAACAGCAGAAGAGGAACACAGGCCCCTGTGGCTAGCATTTTTGGATATCAAGGATGCGTACAATAGCGTGGTTCAAAAGGACTTGTGGGGAATACTGGACACACTAGGTGTGGAGGATGGAGTCACTAAGCTCTTAAATCATATATATAAAATAACAATGTAGTTATAAAATGGGAAAAACAGGTATCCGAGCCCACAGAGATAAAACGGGGGCTTCTGCAGGGGTGTCCTCTGTCACTCTTGTTATTCATGATGTACCTACAAGGATTAGAGGCCGAATGAGAGGGGAGTGGACTTGGCTTCAACCTCTCTTTAGTCAAACAAGGAAAACTCATTGATCAGGCACTACCAGCATTAATGTACGCAGATGATATAGTGCTAACGGCAGACAACAAGGAAGATTTGCAGATTGATGGACATCTGCGGTAATGAGGGAGATAGGTTAGATTTTAGATTCAGTAAGGAAAAATCAGCAGTCATGATTTTTAATGATAACAAAGGTAGTGAGCTTAGAATACAGAAAGTCGGGCTAGAGATAACAGATAAATACAAATATCTGGGCGTATGAATAAGCAATAGACCGAGTACCTAAGGGAAGACGAAATATAGGTGACGGCTAAAGGTAACAGGAATGCAGCAGTGATGAAAAATAGGCCACTCTGGAATTACAATAGGTATGATGTTGTGAGAGAAATAAGGAAAGGGGTCATGGTTCCTGGTCTGACGTTCCGCAATGTGGTCTTGTGCATGAGATCAGAAGTTCAAGCAAGATTAGAAATTAAGCAACGTGGAATAGGTATGTTTGCTTTAGGAGCTCACGGGAATACACCAAATCAGGGAGTACAAGGTGATATGGGATGGACATCATTTGAGGGCAGGGAAGCTAGCAGCAAAATAAAATTTGAGAAGCGATTGAGAGAAATGGGGGAGGAGCGTTGGGCTAGGAAGGTCTTCAGCTACTTGTACATGAAGAATGTCGATACGAAATGGAGGAAGCAAACCAGAAAATTGACGGCTAAATACTTAAAAAACAGCAGGGGGCCAAACCAAAAAGAATTATCGGTTGAGAAGATGGGAAAGGAAGCTGAGACCGATATGTGGAGAATGGGCATGATTAAGAAGTCAGCACTAGATATCTATCGAACTTTTAAGCAGGAAATTGCCAAGGAAAGGATTTATGATAATACTCGGGGTACTTCTCTACTGTTTGAGGCTGCAGTATGGAAGTGTTGTGAACCAAGACTTATCGGGCCAAATACGAAGGGGTAGACACGTTATGTAGAGCGTGTGGAGAGGAGAAGAAAACTGCTGAACACCTGATAAGTTCCTGTAAAGGGCTTCACCCTATAGTTCAGGATGATGGTGCAGAGTTTTTGAAAGCACTGGGGTCAGAGACAGCGAGGGCAAAATAGACCTGTAGAAATAACTAGAACCAGGTTATCTAATTGGTGGCAAAAATCAAGGCCAAGTGAAAATTAAATCCTTCGCTGCGAAGTACCAGTCCTCAACTTCACTATATAAAGGGGAAAAAAAAGATAAATCTAGTTGTTGGTTCACTAAGTATTATGGCTAGGTGGCGTTAGCCATTGCCCAATCTAAAGGGTACATCCATATCAATCTATCTATCCATCCATTTTTATTTTAGGATGTATCTAAAGACCGTTAAAAATAGTTACCATGGCATTTTTTATAAAAAATTGAATAAAATATTTTTCTATTACTCTTACTATCAATACAAGAGTGGTGGCTGTTTAAGCTCAAGCATTGACTTTATCTTGGCGCTCGAAAAGTACCAGGCCATCGATTGCGTTTCTGTCGATTGATTTGTTCAAATTACACTGCGGTACTTTCTGTCGATCAGCATTACAAAGCTCTGTTTTGATACACCTGTGATATAGCAGCTTGTGGGTCATACACTATATAACGCTACGACGAAGCGAACGTGTCTAAAAGCTGTGAACCATGTCAGGGGCTGTGCTTCACTGACGTCCGGCTGCGCAGCCTCCAGCGTGAAAATTCAACGCCAGTAAATCGCTCGGAGACTGCCTACGAAGATGGAATAATCATGCACAATGAGGGTGTGTTCGCCAGTGAGTGAAAATGCGCTGTTTTGCATCTAAACATGGTCTTTTTATTTTGCATGTTTTTCTTTTGCTATAGTTTTTGTCATTTCATAAAGCTTTTCAACTTGTACAGCTAATGAGATGCACACCTTGTGAATGTTTGAGGTTGTTTTTTTTGTAATAACACTCGCTGAAAGTATCTTTACTGCTAAAATTTGTAACACAGATCACAGCATAAGTTCTACATGTTTCCACTCAAAATGAGTCTGCTGCAATATATGCTCAAAAATTCAATGCATAATGATGATATGTGGGGTTTAACATCCCGAAACCACCATATCATTATCAGAGGCGCCACAGTGGAGGGCTCCAGAAATTTCGACCACCTGGGGTTTTTTTAACGTGCGCCCAAATATGAGCACACAGGCCTACAGCATTTTCGCCTCCATCGGAAATGCAGCCGCCGCAGCCGGGATTCGATCCCGCGACCTGCGGGTCAGTAGCCAAGTACCTTAGCCACTAGACCACCGAAGTGGGGCAAATTCAACGCATTGTAGAGCCAAGTGAACCTTTAATACATATAAGCGTTTGTACATTTTTGTAAGTTTAAAATGAAGAATATTACATTTGCATGAACCATATAGTCCATATAGTTGGGGAATTACCTAGCTTTGTCCTCTGAGGAACGTCACTAAAACAAATTCATTATAATGCCATTCACAAGACAAATTCACAAAAAAACAGCTATGTTATGTCCAAACTACCTTTCTTATATGCAGTGTTCCCATATACATTCTTTTTAGTCATGCATCACAAATCCGTTCACACCTCTACCAGAGTAGACAGGACTTTGTTTTTTTCTTACAACCCAACCGCAGCTTTCAAGGAACTGCTCATATCAGTGCACGCTTGGACGCCTCATCACTCTGAACCTACCTGAAGTCAGCGGAGAATGTGTCATCACTGAAAGCAAGCTCATGGGCCAAAATCCTCACAAGGTATGGTTGAGGACACTTTATTTATTGAACATATTTTGTTCAACCATATCTGTCTTACCCTGCTCACGACTGTTTTTTTTTTTCTTCTCAGAAAACTGGACTTAAGAGAGACCACTGATTTCCAAGGTACCCACATCCAGTCGTAAGAAGCTCAACAGTTGCTTTGAAACATGTTTATTTACATGACAGCGTTAACAAAATCAAAATGAGAAGTAATCAGTAATTTGCATTCGCTTGAATTTCTGCCGCTGTAACTCCATGACCATGATTCGTAGCTTGTCCAAGGGCGCCAGTTCAGCATCCGAAATCTTATTTGCTGAGAAATGCTGCTGTTCGGTTTTTTTCCACTTCTAGTAAGTTTAGTTGGGTTTGATTTTGCAAAATGTTGTGATCACTCTGGACAGACTTGTAGAAGCAACGAAAACAAGGAACTCCCAGTTCGAATTAGGTGTTTTTAATACCAATGTGATAAAATTGTCGAGAGATTTCCCCCCACAGAAATACACAGGGCTGTGCGCTTTTACTTAACCGAGTTCAGATAACTACCTTTACGGTAATATTATTTGTTCTATGTAAAAGACCTGACACACGAGAAAGCATTTTTAAAGGTATGTTAATTTTTAACAGAACAATGACTGAGTACACTCAGCAGGTATAATTAGAATTGGCCAGTGTTTGTACATGTTGATGATTTGAATGTCTACTAACAGCTATTTCCTAGATATTGCTGTGAAATATGTAGCCAAAAGGACTGCTTTTGTATGATACCCGTTTTAAGAGTGAGGCAGACTGTTGGAAAGTAGTGAAGAATAAAAATGTGAATTCAGCTTCTGCCGTTGTCCATCGTTTGAGCAGTGTCTTTGATGACTATTCACCATTGGCACAAAAAAAAAAAACTCATTCATTCATAAATCAATCCAATGCATAACAATTTTATGAAGGTCATTCAAAAAGTAAGGGCAATTTGGTTCCAAGTAAGTAATTATTCATTAGCAAAAGTGGGCTTAGTTTAGCGAAAACCTACTTCACTTTTCTACAGAATCACAGCACTAGTTTCCTTAGTCAATCTGCATAAAAGATCACCACCTGGTAATTGAACCTGTTGTGAACGGCGGTCTTAAATTTCTCCCTCTTCAAATCGTACCCAAATCCACTGTTTCATGTGAAAAAAGAGGAAATAATTGCATGGTGCTGGCTGAGGACAGTAGGGCAAGCAATTAGTGTTCCCTACCAAAATATTTGATTTTCCTATTGGTTCTGATTGTGGTGCAAGGATGCACGTTGTCATGTGGGAGGCCGATTCTGGATGAGAATTTGTGACATCATCAATGTTTATCGTACTTGTTACTGTAAGTGAGGACGACATTTTATGAAATTAAACACTAAAAATGCCCTTTTTGACTTGGAAAATGTTAGCCATCATTTTCTAACTGGAGTAAGTTAATTGCTTGAATTTTTTTCGGTTTTTGCGAAAAGGAGTAGTGGCACCACTGTGATGTTTCTGAAATTGCGTACACTATGAAGCGTCATCACCTGTGCAACAGGGTTCAAAAACAAATCATCCCTGTTTTATTGGTAGCAGTCCAAAAACATTCACATACTTGATGCCCTTTAGTGTTTGAGTTGGTCGGTAAGCATTTTTGGAACCAAGTTTTGTGATATCTGGCCATATCGGCTACAATTGTGCAAATTGTAGTGAGGCCAACAAGGGGAACATTGTCTTACAGCCCACTAACTGTTAGTCCTCAAGCCACTGCAATATCCTGTCAAACAGTTTGGTTGGTCTGAATGCTTGGCGTGGTACTCCACTCTTTGTCGTAGACATTTGTGCAGCCATTTCGGAAGTCTCAACACCATGTTTTGACACTTGTTTCACGCCTCACAGTTGGTCCATGAACCAGGCACAACTCCCTGTAGATTGGAAAAGCTAGTGATTCTTTTGCATGCAAAATTGTAAATATAGAGTGCACCTCGCAAGAGGCGGGCGCAACCTTATTTGCCAACATTGTTGTCTGCCTTCCCCGGCAAGCAGATGACTACTGAGCCAGAACAATCACTTCAGTACTTTCGCTGAAAAGTGACAGATTGAGCTGTGTACGTAACTCTTCAGTCTGATGCGAAAATACTGAAAGATTAGGCAATGGCCCTTGCTTTGTGAATAGACATTATAGAAAACTTCATTATGGAGATTTGATTGCAATGATTATTCGCTGCCTATTTTTCTAACATTGCTACCGCGACTTCCAGCACTTCTAAGCTGTCTACCTCGTGCGTGACACACGAGGTAGACGTTGCCTTCTAGGCATCGTCTACCTCGTGTGTCAGCTGATCAACAGTAGGCGAGCAAGGGTAAGGGTAGCTCATTCTCTTGTAGTCATCCGTGACAACTTTCACAAGAATGTTGACTTGCTGAAATGTTTGACTCAGGCTTTCACTATTCGCCAAGTGTTACTCAATTAAAGTGCCTGTCCCTGCAACCCTTTTATCTCTTTTGAATCGTAAACGAAGTTCCCTTTTCAACTGCCACAGCACTTTTTGGGGGCATGTGTGGTGAGAAAGACACGGTGCCAAGTACTGCGCAAGGGGTGTCCAGTGTAAATATCCTTGTCTGACTGAACGTGACAAGAGACAAAGTTGTACAATTTCAGCGGGTAATTTTATAAAAGAGATAGCTATTAATGTTTTTTTTTGCATGTATTGTTCAATTCTGTGAGAGACAGTGTTTCTTGTTTACATGTATACTGCTGCATTCACGATTATCAATAAACAATGTAAGCTTACTTGCTTGGCATGTTTTTTGACAGTTGAGGCCTATCGGTCACCTGGCGGCATATCGAAGTTATTTGGAGTAACGTTAGGCTGCCGTGCGCGCGCAAACCACCCCGCAACAGCAGCGAATAAATGCCCCAAACCTACGCGCGCGCACCGCGACCACTTGCACCTGCCACCAAAGCAGCCGCCATTGTGCCCTAACGCAATGATGATGGATGGATGAATGGGTGTATAAATTGAAGTGGCTGTACCCTTTAGAACGGGCGGCGGCTACCGCCACCTAGCCGCAATACTTAGTGAACCAACAACTAGATTTATCTTTTTTTTTTCTTTAAATAGTGAAGTTGAGGACTGGTACTTTGGAGAGAGGGGTTTAATTTTCACTCGTGCCTTGACTTTAGCCACCACTCAGATATCCTCGTTCTAGTTAATTCTACCCGCTTAACGTCTATTTTGCCCTCCCTGTCCCTAAACCCCAGTGCTTTGAAAAACTCTGCGCCATCATTCTGAACTATAGGGTGAAGCCCTCTACAGAACATTATCAGGTTTTCAGCAGTTTTCTTCTCCTCTCCACACGCTTTGCATAACGTGTCTACCCCTTCGTATTTGGCCCGATAAGTCTTGGTTCCCAATACTTCCATCCTGCAGCCTCAAACAGTAGAGATCGAACTACGCCGAGTATTATCATAAATCCTTTCCTTGGCAATTTCCTGCTTAAAAGTTTGATAGATATCTAGTGCTGACTTCTTAATCATGCCAATTCTCCACATGTATATCTCAGTTTCCTTCACTTTCTTCTTAACCGATAGGTCTTTTTGGTTTGGCCACCTGCTGTTTTCTAAGTATTTATCAGTCAATTTCCTGGTTCGCTTCCTCCATTTTGTATCGACATTCTTCATGTAGCTGTAAACCTTCCTAGCCCAACGCTCCTCCCCCATTTCTCTCAATCGCTTCTCAAACTTTATCTTGCTGCTAGCACCCTGCCCTCAAATCCCAAGTAACCACGGATATCCGTCGGCTGTCCGCTATGAATCCAAAGGTCGAAAAATTCGGATATCCAGAGCGGACACAGCACGGACATTCGCTGGACGTACAAGGAAGGTCCATTGACGGGATGTACTAGGTGGCTTCCTGGTGGATATCCGAACAGGATTTCAGTCGGACAGCCAGTTGCGAATGTCCACTGGCTATCCATCAAAGGGCCCCAAAGAACACATGAGAATTGAAATTAGTTTTGGAGTACTGCAGTGCATGAGCATATCCTATGCTCGCAGTCATCAGAAATTTTCTAAATCTTGTGATAATAGTGGGGCCTTAATTGCGTATGGTGATCCACAAGTGATCTGCTTTCAGATCTAGAGCTCATATCTCCTTGTATAGCGGCCGGAGTAGTGGCGAATGTGTGTATCTGTGAGCAGACAGTTTCCGTGGATGGCATGAGCTGACTCGCATGCCGATTCCCAGGCCAACACACACGCTGGGGAAACCAGAAAGCCCTTCAAGGATGAGGTATTGTTTTTTTTAATTTTCACGGCATTCTGAACTGAATGCGACGGTTAGTTGAAATGTAAAGGTCGCGGGATCAAATCCGGGCGGCGGCGACTGCATTTCCGATGGAGGCAGAAATGTCGGCCCGTGTGGTCAGATTTGGGTCACGTTAAAGAACCCCAGGTGGTAGAAATTTCCGGAACCCACCACTACGTAGGCGTCTCTCATAATCATATGGTGGTTTTGGGACGTTAACCCCACATATCAATCCTATTTTGAAACGTAAAAAAATATAGCATCTAGTTCAGGGTTTTTTAAGGCATGTGCACTTTTTGTCAGGGTTAAAAATATATGTGCTCGTATAATTTATGTTGTATACTGTGCATTGCTTGTAGTATATCGTGCACTTATCTTACTAGTTTTTGTCAGTCGAAAGTGACCAACAGTTTTAAAAATAATTGTTCCATGAAATCAATTAAATTTTTTTATCCCGTTGACCACTATAGCAAAAGATATACAATGAAACCATACACTCAATCTATCACTGAATAGACTAACTTTTCACTGCTGAACGTTTATTACAAATCACGTGTAAGAATACTTTAGGTAAATAAATGCCACGGAGCGAGCGCAACCCGACAAATGTAATAGTTACATGCGGTACACCACGGAGGAAGGTGATACACGGTGCTAGCGATGACACTGCTGCTGCGTCGCAAATGTCTCTCTCAAAAACTGAAACATGTCACAAAAATGGCGTTTCCAATTTAGGTTATTTGATAATATTTATCATCAAAAACGGTTGTAATACACCGCCTAATTGTTAAATATTATAAAGCTACTTTAACGACGTTGTTTATATTGACGGTGATCTATCCAAACAGCGGAGAAAAAAAAAGTTTCGTTTGGCGAGCCATCGCCCAGTCAAGCCAAGCCACTGGATTTGTTCTGTTGGTCCTGTGGATAATGGCGGCGTGCTTGTAGTGCCAGTGCAGATACGATTGTATTTTCTTCCCCAGCTACGGAGGTAAGACAGCTACATTTATTTATTTATTAAGATTACAGTCAAAGACTTCAGAACTTCGTATGAGTACTACAATGTGTTTCCGTCGCAGGTGCCAGCATGCCTAAAGCGAAGGAAAAGTCTTACACGCGCAAGAAAGCGTCATTGCAAACAAAGGCAATATTTCGGGATTTCGGATTTCAAGCCGGCAGCCAGCCGTCAACGTCTGAAGGAATCGGGAACTTCGAACAATGCAGTAGTGCGTGTGGTACACTACGCGCATGCAGTAACACATGCTGTGCCAGTGAGTGTGCGAGCATTTGCGTGCCT
The DNA here is from genome assembly GCF_043290135.1 of Rhipicephalus microplus. Classification (NCBI taxonomy): domain Eukaryota; kingdom Metazoa; phylum Arthropoda; class Arachnida; order Ixodida; family Ixodidae; genus Rhipicephalus; species Rhipicephalus microplus. Next base: position 133,196,892 of record NC_134710.1, on the reverse strand, counting down.
GGGGCTGACGAAAACACTGCGGCTACATCAGCAGCTACTCAGGCGGATTGCTGCAGCTCGGCGCCCCCTGAGGGCAGTTCGCCTTGCGTCACCGAAAGTGACTCAACGGACACATCGCCTACAAAATGTTCACCCTGTTCGTCCACCGGAGCATCGCACACTGAACCCGAAGGCTCGCCAATGCAACTCAGCGATGTGCCTTCTCCTGTAAGCGGAGTCCCGGAGGTACCTGTTTGTTCATCTTCCACTGATGCATTGTCAAAGCACAAAGATTTTGTTGTGTCACTGCGCAGTTGGGTCATCAAAGAAAATGTTACTCATACAGCTTTGTCCGCCCTTCTAAAAATTCTCAAGGTCAGTACTTTCGATTCTTCATCTCTGCCTAGCGACGCTCATACTCTTCTCGCCATGCCTAGAGATACACAGCGTGCACCTGTTGTCAGTTCAATGGCACCGGGACATTACTGCCACTTTGGGCTACAGAAAATCCTTGAGAATGCTTTGTCAAAAGCACGTTATGAAGGCAGTCATGTTTCTCTTGCCTTTAACATTGACGGGCTGCCAATTTCCAAACGCTCCACCATGCAGTTGTGGCCCATACAGTGCATGATTCGTGAAGATCGAAGAATACCACCCTTTGTAGTTGGAATTTTCACAGGCCCAGGAAAGCCTGCTTCAGCCTATGAGTTTCTCAACAAACTTGTCAGTGACCTGCAACAGCTTCTTTCCCAAGGAATGATTTTTCATGGGCACCTAATTGATGTTTCTTTGAAGTGTTTTGTTTTGGATGCCCCAGCACGATCATTTGTGTTTCAGATTAAAGGACATACAGGTTATTCTGGGTGTCCTAAGTGCACAGCTGAGGGTACATACAGAAACAGTCGACTCAGCTTCCCTACTACGTCATCCACTTTGCGTACGAATGATTCTTTCAGGCGTCAGATTGGCTCTTACCATCACCGGGGCGCATCACTATTAACATCACTGCCCATATACTGTGTGACCTCTGCACCACTGGACTATATGCACCTGTTGTGTTTGGGGATTGCGAAAAAGCTGCATAATGCTTGGCTAAGTAGTCCTTTAGACATAACGCCTTGGGCCTGCAAAGCGCAGACAATTCTCTCACCTTAATGTGTTGTTAGCACCATATGTAACGAAAGGTGCCCTGCATCATTGGCCGTGAATTCAAAGTAAAAGAAAACTTGTATGAGAAGCCATTTATTTCTGGCACCATTGGAGACCGCCAGGAGGCTCGAAGTAGTGCAGACGCGCTCGCTTCGCGCTCTGGATTCTCATGATTTTTAGTGGTGTTTTTCCGTCTGCAACCACTCGAAAACGTTACTATCAGCTTCAAGAAGTTCCGAGGAACGCCTGGGCACCACTCATGAGGATTTCTTGCCACTTGGAGGTGCCAAAGGACTTCAGAAAGCTCGTCACCCCTAGGACGCTCACCAAACGCTGACCTGGGGAGCCGCCGGCAGCTGCACCGACGCTGGGGACGCCCGCGTCGGAGCTTCATCCAGCTATGGCTCTCAACGCGGCGACCGACCAACAATACCACCTCCTAGACCAGGATGGTACAGCAGACGACCAAATGGATCAACTCCAGAGCGACCACGATACGGTGAGCCGAGACGCTATCGGCGCTCAATCGCATGCAGACGAGGACGCTAGCTGGCAGGCAGCGAAATCCACCAAAAAACGCAAGCAAGAGGCACTGGAGCGGAGACGCGGCAGCGCAGGGCTCCAGGACCAAGTTAAGACAGGCACGCCAACATTCAAGAAATTGCCAAAGCTACCGCCGTTGCCGAAGGACGATTACAAGATCGTCATTCGTCCAAACCAGGGCCTCCCGCTGAGAAACATTCTGACTCCTACGCTTGCGCAAGCAATCATTGAGGCATGCCAAGCTGGCATCAGAGATGACCATTTCATCCTTAGAATCAACCCAGGGTCAAACATAGCGATTCTGTCGACCAAATATGAGGAAGTGGCGGACAAAGTGCGTCTGATACGCGCCCTTGTGCTTAACGGCAGGGCTCACGCTGTCCGTGCATACGCCGCAAATGGAGACGATACTCTGAGAGGGGTGATTCACGGCGTACCGATGAACACCTCAACCGAAACTCTCATGGCGCACCTACGTGTCAGAACGCACGGTGTGGAGATCATCACTGCCAGAATGATAGGCACAACGAAAAGCGCAGCCATTACATTTTTCGGTCCAACGCTACCTCGTACCGTCTACTATTACGGGGGTGAACTCCGCTGCTACCCCTTCCGACCTACGATTCAAGTCTGCAAGGTCTGCCGAGAAAAAGGACACCGCGCGGACGTTTGCCCGCATCCGGATCGCCCCATTTGCCGGCTGTGCGGACTGACTAATCCAACGGATGGACATCCGTGTTCTATTAGTTGCGCCTCGTGCGGGGAGGCTCACCCCACAGGAGATCCAACTTGCAAAAAAAGACTTAAGCCGCCGAAGCCTAAACAGCCGCAAGTACAAGCAGGCCACAGTGATAAGCTTCAACAGGGCACTAGCAACGACCCACCGAGGACCAAGAATCTCCGCTGGTTCTCCTCTGAAGAGGAAGAAAACGCCTACAAGTCAGCAGATGACAAGCAAAGATCCCGGTCGCGTTCACGGTCCCCGGGCAGAAAGCCGCACCCGCCATCCAAGAAGAGCGCGCCAGCACCGACTCAGCAGAACCTCCACCGCGGTCCTCCAGGAGGGGGAGCCAAAGGCAACGGCGGGGATCAAGGATGCAACCAACAGGCATCATCACTTCCGGTAAGCTGGGCGGAAGCCGTGGCTCCCAAGTCTGCATGTACTCCCCCCATCACACAAAACGTACACTATCAAGCAGTAATCGCTGAAAACAAACAGCTTAAGCAACGCCTTGACAAATACGAGAACAAAATAATGTGGCTCGAAAAACAGCTGGCCCAACTAATGGGAGCCACCCCGAAAACTATAGTCCAGGCCTCTCAAAATCAAACTAGCAACCCAAGCGAAAAGCTACGGGACAATGGGCACATCCAACCGCAATCGACACCACCACGAGATCCTGTAGCCAATATAGGAACAGAACAAACAGCGACAAACCCCACTTTACAACAACAACTGCAGCTAATGCAACAGCACATACTGCAGCAAACAGAAGCCCAAATGAAACAGTTCTTTGTCGAATTTCAAGACCTGAAGCGATACGTTCATGAAAGCCTCGACAAAGAAACGAAGCGTCGACGTAAGCAGAGCCAAACGCGGTCCCAGGAGTCCGACGCCAAAAGCATGCTTACCTCAGACGCTGAAAGCACACCCACCTCCTCGCATCATGGCAATTAACTGACGCATAGCAAACGAGAATCTCACTATATGGTCCTGGAACTGTCGTTCCCTGCACAACAAGCACGCTACATTCACTCTATACATAAAGGCGGCGCTGGTTCCTCCTGACGTAATCTGCTTGCAAGAGGTGGGAACTAGGCCTAAAACAGTTTCTGGCTACAAACTGTACATGGATCCAAATACACCTAAGATTGCGACACTCGTCCGGAAAGAATTGGCAGCTACATGCATAACGGCACCGAACGAAGAGACGCAACACCTTATCGTAACGCTCTGGCCAGCGAAGAAAGGACGCCCGAGGCAGGTTATATGTAACATATATAGTCCCCCACAAGACAGAAAAGCAGAATTCAGCAATATCTTCCACTATTTGAACAACAAGCTTCAACCACGCGACCGCTTGATCATCACTGGGGACTTCAACGCTTGGCACACCACATGGGGTTATAGCGCAGACAGACCCAAAGGTACGCGACTTTTAGAAGCGATACAGCGCTACGACTACACACTCCTCACGACACCGGGCATACCGACTCGTATAGGAAACAGTGTCAACAGGGACACCACTCCCGACCTTACCGTAACCAACAATGCCGCGACCATGCGCTGGAGTGTGCTGGACGACAATCTGGGCAGCGATCACAATATTGTGCAAATAACATATGAAACAGCTCGACTGCGACGCCCGCTCGGAAAAGCCAGACTGACTAACTGGACTAAATATAGAGAGCAACAGGAAGTAGACGGGCCCAAGCCAACAACTATAGCCCAATGGACACAGTAAATTAAGGGTCTCTATGACAAGAACACCAAGATATATCAAACAACTACCGACGCACCTGCCATTGAGACCCACTTGACACATCTTTTGGAAGCTCGTCGAGGCCTCACGAAACGGTGGCGCCGACAAAAGCTAAATAAGAAACTCAGACTCCGTATAGCGAAAATCACGGAGGAAGTAAACGCATACTCAAAGGAACTTTACAACAACAACTGGCGCACCTTCTGCGATTCCTTAAAAGGCACATTAAGCACGAAAAAGACGTGGAACATCCTACGGAGTCTTTTGGATCCCTCTGCAACAAGAACCGAAACAAACGCTACCCTTCAACGGCTAGCTGGGGAATTTCAAGGTGATCCGGATCAGTTAATAGAGGAGCTGAAACAACGCTACACAGGAGAACGCAAGCGAAACGTTAGCCCAACACCCAGTCAAGAATACAATGGAGAACCCAACACTGAGCTCGACGCCCCCATAACCTTTGCTGAGGTTTATGCAGCGGCTCAAAGCTTCAAAAGAAATACAGCGCCCGGATTGGATGGCATTACAAATGCCATGGTACGGAACCTCAGCGATGAAGCATTACAAGCCATCACAAACCACTTTAATCAGGAAGTCTGGACACCGAGTGGAAAGATACCTGCAGAATGGACACTGGCACAGGTTGTACTCATACCTAAACCAGGCAAACGGCGAAGCCTTGATCAGCTACGACCAATTTCTTTAACGTCATGCATTGGCAAGCTCTTCGAAAAAGTTATACTCACTCGCCTTGAGCAATACACAGAAGAACGGGGGCTTCTACCAACATCTATGTACGGATTTAGGCGAGGAGTGTCTACCCAGGATATCTTCTTACTGCTCAAAGAGGAAGTGCTTAACCCAGCGCCAGGTAGTCTCAACAATCTACTCGTTGCACTCGACATCGAAAAAGCATTTGATAATATTGCGCACTCTACCATACTAGACGGTCTTGCAGCCATTGGATGCGGACAACGCATATACAAATATGCATCTGATTTTCTTGGAAATCGCAAGGCGCAGATTGGCATAGCTGGTACCAAATCATCACCATACGACCTCCCACTGAAAGGCACACCTCAGGGCTCCATCTTGTCTCCATTTTTATTCAATATCGGCCTCCGGAAACTAGTCCTCCAGCTGGAGACTGTACCAAACCTGGGCTGTGCCTTTTACGCGGACGATATTACGCTATGGGCAACAAAGGGCTCCTATGGAGAACGACAAGATGTACTGCAAACCGCTATAGACATGATTCAAGGCTACCTCACTGCTGCAGGCATGTCGTGCGCACCTAGCAAATCGGAATATTTGCAAATAAGACCCCCACGCACTCGGTCCAACCGTGCACCAGCGCTGCAGCTAGAAATTGCCGGACAGATCATCAACAGGACCCCAGTAGCTCGAATATTAGGCATGCACGTGCAAGAAAACAACAGCGTAAAGACTGCAATAGGCAAACTCAAACACATTGTAAAGAGTATTGCATCCCTTATAGCTAGAATTGCGCGAAGTAATGATGGGATGACAGAGGCCGACACGGTACGCCTTGTACAGGCCTTCGTTCTCAGCCGAGTCACGTTCGCTCTTCCCTTTCAATCAACACGCAAGCCCGAAATAGAGCAGATTGACAGACTCATCAGAATTGCGTACAAAGCAGCATTGCGACTTCCGAACAGCACAAGCACAGAAAAACTCATGGGACTCGGCATGCATAATACGTATGAAGAATTGGCCGCCGCCACGCTAATCGCACAGCGAGAACGACTCACCACTACGCTCCAGGGAAGAACACTGCTACAGAGGCTGGGATACCCTCTCACCCCTCAATATTGTGGCGATGAGACAGTCATTGCACCCAAGCAAATACGTGATCAAATAATCGTGGAACCAGTTCCAAAAAACATGCACCCGCTCTACAACAAAAAGCGCCGTCAAGCGCGAGCACGAAAACTCCTGCAGAGAAGTAGCGATCCAGACGCTTACTTTACCGACGTCAGTCTTTATCCCGCGCCACCACAAGGCTCCAGAAAACAAGCATATGCATTGGCAGTGACTAACCAAAGCAAAGTCGTGGCCTGCGCGTCCCTACGCACCAGATCAAGTGCCACCGCAGAGGCAGCAGCCATAGCCTTGGCAATCAGAGAAGCCGAAAGAAGGGGGCGCTCAGCGTATATTTTGACAGACTCACAAGCTGCATGTCGCTTATACCTTAGAGGCACACTTCCAAGGTGCGTCACTGATATTTTGGGGTCCATGTTGATGGAGGCACATGGCGTCACTTGGTGCCCAGGGCATGACGGCCTGGGGGGAAACGAGGAGGCAAACTGCGTAGCTCGCGGACTTACTGGCCGAGACGCAGGACTCTCCTCAGGACACCTCACAGGGCATCATGAAGAGCAAAGTGTAACAAGCAGGCAGATATTGGAAAACCAACGCCTTACAAGACGCACGTACGCCCCTCCACATCCGAACTTAAGCAGCCAACAAGCCCGGGATTGGCGCCGCCTCCAAACGAACACATACCCCCACATATCAAAACTACACGCAATTTTTCCACATATATACACAACAGGGGTATGCCCATGGTGTAGTAACCACACAGCCACACTTACACACATAACCTACCAATGTACCGAGCGGCCAGCCAATGCAGTATCTAGGTTGGTGCGCTCACTACAAACACTCACAACGTGGTCTTGGGAGGCACGGCTTTCCGAGCTGGCACTGGGGAGCCAACTGGTGACCCTAGACCAGGCCCGGCGAGCCGCTGTGGCCAGTGGGGCTCTACAAGAGGGCTCCACCCGGGATTAGTCACGTAATTTTAATTCTTCAATAAAGTTTATTCTCTCTCTCTGGCACCATTGATGTTTTTGTGGTTTCACAGCTTTCTGGTGTTAAATGTTGGCCATTAATAAATGTACGCAAGGTTGCTAGGTTACCCTGGCACGGAAAATTTGTTACTATTCCACTGCTTCATCTGTCTTGAGGGCACTAAAAGAAGAATTGATTGCATTTAGGATAGATTACCCTTCAACAGTTTTTGACACACCGCTTTGCTATGAAGAGATGCTTTGTTTTCTTAAAGGGGAACTCCGGTGCATTTTCGACCATACTGAGATAATGCTGTTTTCAAATAGTATTGACAATCCTGCAAAGGCTAAGGTGGTTAATTTTGCCTAGGTACTCGTCAGTAATTTTAATTAAGCAATAAGCGACAAGTCAAAACAAAGACCAAAACGGGAAGCTGCTCTGTCATTCATGGTGGGTATCAGATGAGGTCTCGAGAATTCGTCGCTGATGACGTCACGAGATCGGCTACACCCCGCCACGGCTTGCTAGGGTGCACACATAGCTCACATTCCTCTTCTGATGCGCGAAAAGCAAGTTGGCGATATCGACGCAGAAGCAAGCTGTGCCAGAGCGTCTGAACTTACTAGTGACAAGTTCAGCAATGATTGCAGCTACTATCTCAGCGCAGAAGCATCGCTTTTTGATTTCGACTCGCCGGCGCGTGAAGCATCTGACATGCCCCGAATCGATTTTCTTGTTGCTCAATATTGTAAGACCGACATCAACGATGACGAACACGTTGTATACAGCTGACAAAACTGAACTGTGCTAGCGTTGTCACCTCGTAGAAGAAAGCGCACGTTGCATCTGTCTGCCGGGGAATGCAGGGTTTTCCAAAAAGAGTAGGCCCTTACGTCACATGCACAGGGTGGCCTGCGTTTACTAGTGTGATTGCAGAATCGGCTACTAATTTTAAAAGTTGTTTTCCAAGAAACTGAATGACGTGGGGTGCATAATTTGGCACATATTATCACGGTACCAATGAAAACACATGTTTAAAGTTTTATTGAAATCAGTTAATATTGAAAAAACGCCGGAGTTCCCCTTTAAGTGGTTGTTACATGAAAGTTTTAATTTGTTGTTTTCTTGCGTTAAATGATATGTGGGCTTTAACATCCCGAAACCACCATATGATTATGAGAGACGCCGTAGTGGAGGGCTCCGGAAATTTCGACCACCTGGGATTCATTAATGTGCCCCCAAATCTGAGCACACGGGCGTACATTTCCGCTTCCATCGGAAATGCAGCAGCCACAGCCGGGATTTGATCCCGCGACCTGCGGGTCAGCAGCTGAGTACCTTAGACACTATACCACCGTTGCGTTAAATGTTAAGCCAAGCCCTGCTGATCCTAGAAAATAAGTGTAAGTGCTCCCTGAAAAAGTAATTACAACATGTTATTAAAAACTAGTCTTGGTTCCTACTGTACTCTCAAGTCGCGATATGAGCTCTTCACATGCTGGAGCAAGAAATTGTGATGTTCCCATGGCCAGGCGAGTATCCTGTATGATGTCGCCAGAATTAGTACTGTAGCCTAACGTCAAGCTAGTGTCGATGTCGCGAGGTGCACCTTGGGAAAATTGGCTTTACTAGTACTGAGGGAAAAATGGCACTAAATTGGGACGAAGAAAGAATGACCGCACAACACTGAGGAACAATGGAACTGAGGAACAACTGTGTGTGTGTTTATTACACGGGAAAATATAGAGCTGCAAAAACAAATAGGACTACAACACTTGCTCATAAAGATGAAAAGCAAGATGAATCTCTCACGAGTCAAAATGTCCAAAGTTAACAGCTCAGAAACATGTTCTCTTTTTCGAGGAGGGCAAGTGGAGGCTCACTGACACACGTGTCCTTTCTTCCTAATATGGAAGGCTTCGTTGATTTCGCACTCGATCTTGTTACGATATCGTGAAAGCATCTTTCAATTATGGAAGAGCTGGGTGCAGCTGCACGAGGAACAATGGGCTGCTAAGGTGCTGCTTGTTGAAGTCTTGAGATTGAACGGGTGCTCATTCAGGTGATTGTTCAAACATTGACTGGTCTGTCCAGCATAGGTGTAGCCACATGACAACGGAATGTTGTAATACATTGTTAATGCATTCCTCGTACTGTGTCCTGTGCTTCTTTATGCACGCATGCTCTTTGGGGTTACTTTACTTTTTCGCATAGGCTGCCGAGAAAGCCTTACGCCTGCTTTGCTAACGATCTTGAGTGCATGGCTCGCACCGCGTGCGTAAGGGATGGCGGAAATTTTTTGTCTTGTGCTGGGTATTTCCTGGTGCTTTGCTCAGCACAGGAAAGACAATAAATTTTTGTCGTCTCTTAGGTACATAGTTTGAGTCATGCGCTCATGCAAATCGTGTATCAACTGGCCCTTCAAGACACCCTTCTGGCTTTAATTCCAAAATAATCTATCTCGGCATTTGCTGTACTTCACACTTGCTCCGAGCTATCTCTATACACAGGAGATTTGTAGGACAGAGTAAACTGTCCTTCAAAAAAAATGGTGGCACCACCCCTTTAATATGACAGTTATTTGGTCACCATATTGTGCTAGCAGTGAAACGAAACAGCCACTATTGTGCAATAAACATTCACATTCTCCAAAGATAAAGAGGTGTATTGGTTGTGCTTGAATTAAAACTGATGTCTATGTGAGGACTGTTCATAGTGTTGAAGAGATATCCATGTCATAAGGGTATCTTAATTGTCCCATTGCATTGTTCTATGTAGAGCTCTAAAATGCTTCTGGGCGAATGACAGTTTTATGTATGATTATAGTTTATTGTACTTAATAAACAATAAAACTGTGTCATCCATTTTCAGCATGTGATGGAATTGAGCCCTGTGCTTTCCATGATGTGAATTTGTCTTATACATTTTTTTTGGCATTTCCCATTTCATGTTTGTTTTTGTATTTTTGCAACAGTCATATTTGTCGCCTGTTCTGCAGTATTGTATTGGAATGGTGTTTTGCATCATACTGGATTTTGTCAGTTTTTAACTTAAACCTTTTTTATTTCTTGCTAAATGTTCTTGACATTTTTTGTTTGTACCAAAGCTTGTGTCTTTATGACCCTGTAAGTTTTAATTTTGATATTACAAAATGAAATAATCACAGTTAACTTCTTTCATTGTATTACCTTCACTGCTAGAATTGTGTGGAGCTGTGCTTCTATTCTCATCATTGTGTTCACACTTCAACTTGAACATCGTACTTGATTTAATTAGTGTTTGCTTAATTTATTTATTCATTATTACTAGAGTACATGATTTGACCTAATGATAATAAACATTTTATTGCATCTGAGACCTTGTGTGAGCCCAATCTTCTTACGCTTTAGCACTTGTTCCTGGGCAAGTTGATGCCTAAGTTTGCCAAACATATGTTATTCTGTTTTATCGATGGTAAAAGCTTGAAAACAAATAAGCTTCTAAGCATGCACAGTGGCATGAAAGTTCGCTGTACTCTTTCACGTCGCTGTGCATGATTGTTTTTTCTAGCTTATACCATCAATAAACAGCTGGTAATTGGCACTCCGGATCCCTAGTCGTCACCTTATTTGTGTCCATGAATCTTGTTTTAATTTAGCATTGCACCAGAAATAATTTTAGCGCTTTGATATTTAATCTGCAGCAAAAGGGTTCTTGTGAAAGACGTTCAAGCATCAATTGCGAGAGTGCACAAAACCTCAAGGACCCTCGATATTACCACACACACACGCATATATATATATAGCTAGGTATTTGTGCTCACTCAACATCAGCCTCGGACAGGCCGCATGGACATTCAAAGGACCATTAGGGGGTAGATTATTTATGCACAATGAATAAGAAATCAATATACATATCTATTATGAACATATATGTACCTGTGTATATGTATAATATATCCCCTGATGGTCCTTTTAATGTCCGTGTCGGCTGTCCGAAACGGATGACGAGCGAACGTACAAATTTGTTACCTTTGTACATTCACAGTATGTCCATTGGACGTACATTGTACGTCCGCGGATATCTGATGGATGTCCGGAATATCCGAGACGGACGTCCCGACGTATTCCTAACGGATATCCGTGGTTACTTGGGATGATGTCCATCCCATATCACCTTGTACTCCCTGATTTGGTGTATTCCCGTGAGCTCCTAAAGCAAGCCTACCTATTCCACGTTGCTTAATTTCTAATCTTGCTTGAGTTTTTGATCTCATGCACAAGACCGCATTGCCGAACGTCAGACCAGGAACCATGACCCCTTTCCATATTCCTCTCACAACATCATACCTACTGTAATTCCACAGTGCCCTATTTTTCATTACCGCTGCATTCCTGTTACCTTTAGTCGTTACGTATATCCCCTTTCCATATTCCTCTCACAACATCATACCTACTGTAATTCCACAGTGGCCTATTTTTCATTACCGCTGCATTCCTGTTACCTTTAGTCGTTACGTATATTTCGTGTTCCCTCGGGTACTCAGTCCCATTGCTTATCTATACGCCCAGTTATTTGTATTTATCTGTTATTTCTAGCGTGACCTCCTGTATCCTAAGCTAACTACCTTCATTATCATTGAAAATTATGACTGCTGATTTTTCCTTACTGAACTTGAAATATAACATATCTCCCTCCTTCGTCCGTGTATTTACCCGTCAATTTTCTGGTTCGCTTCCACCATTTTGGTAATAGTCCTAGCAGCGTCATCCCTAGGTCGGAGAGTTAGTTCAGAACGCCACCGCTACCCTTATTTTTGTTGCATTGTCAAAGGTACAGTTTCTCTTCTTTAAATAGTATATAGGTGTTTTGTGGCCACGCGCAAAAGAGACTCGGCTGACACCTGAGGTCACCACCGGCGCTACCAATCTAATCATGATGTTGATAGTGATGATCAACGCTCACGAACACGTCACTTACCGCTCAATAGTTGTCACTTTGAAATTCAGCTTTTGTGCGAGACACGTGCGCGACGCGGCGCAAACAACTCTACAGGGGTTGTCAGCAGCCCCTTAGTCTGAAGCTTATTTTCTTTGAATTGTGCTCCTTGAACCAGTAAGCACTAACCTTACAACTCTTTTTCATCAGAATTCACAATTCTAACTGTATAAAATGGGTAACTGAGCGATAATTAGGAGTAGAACAAGCCGGAAATGTTGCTACGGGAAAGATACGATCAGCTCACGCCAGTCTGTCGTCTGCCTCTTCGTCTGTTAGGACGCGACACCACTGGCCCATAGCAATATTTTCTTCCACACAGCCTCGCTCGAAATAAACTGTTGGGACTCATTTTCACAGCGAAAGCTGTTGTGAGATCGCAACTCGGGTCACGCGCAGTTGTCCACCGCCACCGGTGTCCGTAGCCTCATCGCGCAAAACCTGAACAAAAAAAAAAAAAAAAAAATAGCGCTAAAGACACAGTGGCGCTCGAAACCTGGGTCTGCTGGGTGCCAGCCCAGTATTCTACCACTGAGCTAAGCTGGTGCTTGTGAATTATTATTGTTGTAAAACTTGCCTTAGACAGTCTTGATGTCGGGAACGCGCTTATAAAGCGTTTTAAAACGGCGAAAAAACAACCAGTCGTCCAACAATGCGAATAGCGTAATGAGTGGGTTGTCCAATGCTCCAACCCATTACAAAAGCTTGTTCTTGTTCCCCTGTCAACTGTGGCACATACCCAATTTAGCCATAATTCCTCATCGTCGTCAGCCATTGCATGAACAATTGGCACGAAATTCCTTGCAAATGCTTAGCGGATACCACGCTTCTCAAAATAATGACGAAAAATAGCACAGCGAGTGCCGGCCTACACTCAAAATTGTATTATTAATGCCATGGGCAACTACTGCAAGTGTGCTTGCAGTAGTTACCCATGGCATTACTAATACAATATATATGATATGGGCTTACGACCGAGAATATATAATTCGTGCTATCCTGTAGGCACACCACGATAATGCTTGTTTGTAACGCATTCAAGGTGACATCGCCGGGCGAGAAGTATGCAGAATTGCACCCATCTGCTTCTGTTTACAGAACAAACTTAACGAAACTAAAAAGCTCTCACGGCGCCAACTGTCTTCCCGCGTAGAGAACGGTTCATTTCCGATTTCGCACTGTAATTATTTCAATATCAATACAACTATGCAAGCGCCACATTGCTAATCGCAGGATAAAACCCTTGCCCTACAGCTATAAGATGCTAAAATAGGACTCTGCAGTACAACGTTCGTTCCGCGATCGTGATGTTCATTTATTAGGCACACATTTTCAACTTTCAGACTTATTCCACTCGTATAAAGCTATGTGTATGAGTGACTTGACTCGCTTAGTGTATACATTGCTTCAACCAGCTTAGGCACTCACAATAAACGATGCAAACCTTACCTCATTGACGTTATAGAAAGAAAAGTTGGGCGAGTTGATTTCAGGACATCCTTGGAAACATTTCGGCGCGCACACAGTGGCCGGGAAAACGAAAGGCGAGAAGACATGCAGGCGCGAACTCTCATCTCCGTTTATTGAAAGATGCATACGAAATGCATAGTTTATTTATTGCCCTTAACTTACGGTCGTGTATATAGAGGCCAGACAGGCCGGTGAATCAACACTCACATTAATGAACAAATGAAATCTTTGGGAAATAGCAATAACTCTCACTTAGCCGAGCAGCAGCTGCCAATGTTATCCTGTTTGGTGCGATACGAATATTTTGTTTTATAACAAAGACAAGCTAACTCGTGGAATAGTATAGAAGCCTTTCATATCAGAAGGTGTGCTGATAAATATGCGTGAGCAGCCCATCGATTGCATTATCACTGTCCGTGCAGGTCAATGATTGGATCGGGATGGATGTAGACCTCTCTTTCTTGTAAACAAAACACATATGTGGGTCAAGGGTGAACGCATTCTCATCTGCCCAACCTAACCTTATTCAAATAAAGTTGAAGCTACCGCTCGCACATTGCGAGATTGCAGGACTTAAAACTGGTCTGGACGTATACGTCGTCAATATGTGCAATAAAATATATTCAATATATTCCACGTGGTGTGGAATATAGGATTGCAAGGTATTCATTTTTATAATAAAAAGTGTGCAACTCTAGATACCACTTTGCGGCACTCGAGTCCCCTGGACAAATTGTTCTTGACAAGACAAGATCTCCTCCCCTCCCCCGGACACGAAAAGTGCAGTTGGACAAATAACTTTCAATTATGGTGAGAATATGTTACCTCGGACACCTAAATGTGAGAGGTCTCGCAGTATGCCAAAACGCCATGTGGTGTCTATTATGCCTTTCCTATATCTAAGGATACTGAAAGAAAAAAAATATTTATGAACAAACGCGTCGCGGATTTGTGCTTCGATGCGTAACAGGTGGTCAATGGTGGATCTACCGTCGCGAAAATCACACTGGTATGGGTCCAGTAGGTTGTTTGTTTCCAGGAAATGTATAGGTGTCGGTGGTTAATCATCTTTTCGAAAAGCTTACACAGGCAACTTGTTAGTGCAATGGGCCGGTATCTCGCTACAAAGAACGGATCATTGCCGTGCTTCAAAATTGGACCGACAATAGCATCTTTTCAAGGAGCAGAAATCTCCCGGGAAAACTATATGGCATTTTACAGGAAGAGTAACGTTTTTTCGATTGATTGATTTGTGGGGTTTAACGTCCCAAAACCACCATATGATTATGAAAGACGCCGTAATGGAGGGCTCCGGAAATTTAGACCACCCGGGGTTCTTTAACGTGCACCCAAATCTGAGCACACGGGCCTACAACATTTCCGCCTCCATCGGAAATGCAGCCGCCGCAGCCTGATTCGAACCCGCGACCTGCGGGTCAGCAGCCGAGTACCTTAGCCACTAGACCACCACAGCGGGGCAACGTTTTTTCGAGTTCCGGGATAAATTTTCAAAATTATCACTTACACCACGCGGTCAGAACGAGGGGCGGAATCACTGCAACAGTTTAGCGATGTCAGAAGCTCAGCCGAAGTAAAATGTTGGTTGTAAGCTTTAAGTTTTGTACATTTGCGTTCTAGTTTCTGTTATTGAATTCTTGTTTTGTATCTTTGGAAAGTTTGGGTATAGTTCTGGATATCTGCTTGAAGTGTGCGCCGAGGAAGTTCGCCTGATTTTCCATGCTGTCACTTTGTGTGTTTACGAGAGGGAATGAGTGTACTCGTCTTTCTGCTACCCTACTAACGGCATAGGTTCCAGACTTCAGTCATCTGTGCATATGAATTGACACCCGATAAAAACTTGCGCCAACTTTCCCTTCTAACCTGTCGGCGCGTTCTCCTGTCTTGAGACTTCATGTTTTTAAAATTTGTAAGATTCTCCTCTGTCGGAGAGTCCCGAAGCAGCTTCCATGCTTTATTTTGATTTCTACGTGCAGTTCGACATTAACTCTTCAAATTCAAGTCCAAGTTCTTACACCAAGGGACGCGTCGCTTGGTGGATTCCCCAGTTTGTGGGGTACACTTTGTTGCAGCATCAATAAGAAGAGCCGTCTACAGCTGAATTTATGCTCAATCCACAAATGTCACTCTAGCTTAGGTGAGTGGAGAGATGTTCGCGCTGCTCTCTAATGTAGCAGTTTTGTTTTGTCTAGAGAGCGATTATTTCTTTTCCACGCAGGACAGGCACGAGACTATGCTGGATGCCCACCATCACATAGCATCTTCGGCTGAGGTGCACTGGCACCGTGACCATGGAAAATAAGTTACGTCAAACACCACCCAATTTTCGCGCCTCGCTATGGGCCAACCGAACGTGTGAACCACAAAACTCGAATCCGCTACAGCAGCACTGTATGCGAAAGACGCCATTTACAGACGACAATTTCTAGCGTCCTGTTTGTGTGAGTAATAAGAGAGCAATTAACAGAAAATCAAACAATGAGAGACACTTGCGGGACGCTACGTGTCCAGTAGGCGCGCATCTGTTCTCCAGTTGGTTGTGCTGCATCGATTCTGTACCAACTCGACGAGGGTTACGGTGATTTTCCCATCGCCTTCGGTGTCCAGTGGAATCCCGGCAGCGAAAGTGTATAGCCTTGTGTGAGTACGGCTGGACGGTGTAAGCTCACGCACCTTTCCCGTGCCGTCCAGCCGCGTTTTGTGGCAACGCCAGCTGTATATAGCCTGCAATGATGGAACGTCACCGCGTCGTCTGCCAGCGCGCGCGGGCTGATGGGATTGCACCACGCTCCACCGTCGACCTCCGCGGTGGCGTGCACTCGTGTCGCGGCACCGCACGCGTGGTGCCCTGACGAACGTACGGCACGGCACGAGTGCACTAAAAACACCACCAGTGCCGCCAGCCGAAGTTGCCAATAGTTTGCGCCGTGAGGAATATATAGCGTAACATAGGTGTTCTGTGTTTCCACACAATTGTCTGCAAGATAGCAGTTTCATAATCAGAAAATTCAAATGAAAAACCAACACTGAAATGAACAAAATGTTTGTCGTAAAAACTTGGCAACATTGTTGCATATTTCAAAGTTGGTCAACATTGAAAACAATATTTTATTTAGGATATTAAATTAGCAGTTATTAACCAAATACGCAAGAAGTATTTATAACTATTTAAGCATCTACCTAAAAAAGTTTATAGTTGTAAAAATCAAAAAATTGACACAAACAATTTTGTGAAAATCTGGCAACATTACTGTTTATTTGAAAGTTTGTCAACAATAAAACCCATGTTTTAGTTTTGAAGTTTGTGCAAACAAACGGCATATAAACTTTAAAAAAATGTTTGTGTCTATTTTATCAGCCACTTTGCATAGCTTTACATTTTAATTATTTACGGTACAACAAAGAACACAAAAACTTATCATAAAAGTTTGGCAACACTGTTGTTTATTTGAAACTTTGGCAACCTTTACAATCCTATTGAATTGAAAAAGTTTTGAAAATATACAACCTAAACTTTTAAAAATTATTTAAAACTATTTAATCAATCCCCTAATACAGCTCTTAACTGTAGTTGCCGAAAGTTAGACGAGTGACACAAAAAATTGTTTGTGAAACGTTGGAAACATTGTTGCATATTCAAAAATCTGGCAACAACCATATGTTTAGATAAAGTATTTATGCATGTAAAATTGCGGAATCTATGCAAGCAAATAGCAAGCACAGGAATGAAGGAAGTAAAAAAGGTCTCGCATGCTAGGTACGCTTGATGGTACAGCTTCAGGAGACGTAGAGTTTCATACAATAATATTACTGTATGAAACTCAATGCCAAGAGTAAAGTGTGGCGGAAATGACGTTTAAGCGGCCATATGCAATGGTGTAACGACGGCGTAAAACACCTTTCCTTCCTCGGTGGCGTAGAGCTTATGGGGTGTGTTCCATCACTCACCGTAGACGGCTAAATAGACACGTGCCTTTGTGAATACGTGCCTTTGTGAATACGTGCTTTGTAAATACGTGCTTTGTGAATACGTGCCCCGCCGCGGTGGTCTAGTGGCTAAGGCACTCGGCTGCTGACCCGCAGGTCGCGGGTTAGATTCCCGGCTGCGGCGGCTGCATTTCCGATGAAAGCGGAAATGTTGTAGGCCCGTGTACTCAGATTTAGGTGCACGTTAAAGAACCCCAGGTTGTCAAAATTTCCGGAGTCCTCCACTACGGCGTCTCTCATAATCAAATGGTGGTTTTGGGACGTTAAACCCCACAAAATCAAATACGTGCCTTTGTGAATACTTGTTTGATGAACAATTTTAGTATTGTGGCGTACGTACTACGTGGACGTGTGGTGCTTGTGTGGCTGGGGGTCGATCGGTATCAGTTGGACTGTCGTTTGGGTGAATTACTTAGACCAACACTTTTCATTCTTCCTTTAGGCTTCGACTTGCGTAAGTGCGCGCGACAGATACGGTATTCGCAAGGTGAAAGAAACGAGATGTGAACAGTCATTCACCCGACGTAACAATTTTGCTGTCGCCGATGATGACGATCTGTTTTCTTAGCAGTGTCAGTTTAGATGGGTTATGCAAAGGAAAAAAAATAAAACGAAATTTTATTGCTTGGGGCACTGTCTAGCTCAAAATGACGACCTTCAAACGTCTTTCTAAAATTGGTCAACATTGCCCGCAGTGCCGCCGTCTTGTGCTGCAAAGTGCACGCAGTGTATTGTGGGAAAGCATGCATAAACGAAGCTGTGTTTGTTAAATAGAAATGTACGTAGCACTGTCATTAGGCCTCGTGTGTGTGTGTGCCATATTTATACAAGCGCCGTCTCCTGTCTCATTGTTGGTGATACGGTAGACAGAATCACCACCAACTTCAGCCTTTGTAACGAGCCCATAACCATTTACCCTGGAAAAACATTTTGTGACAAGCAGTTCGGCAATAAACTGCTAGTTTATTGCCAAATTATTTCAATATTTTTTCAGGGCATCTCCAAAGAAGTGCTAAACACATATGACAGACTCCAGTGGTACTCCATTTTTGCTTCAAATAGAAAATGATTATTAAGCAAAAAATATGTGCTCAAGCTAAGTATACGAGATAAACATCCATGTTTCATAAACTTTCTTTCAAAAGTAGTAGCTTGTGGTTCGCTATATGAAGACCTTTCCAGCAATCAAGGAAAATAACCACTGAAGAATGGCCAAAAACTATATGTGCAGTTTGTCGGTGAAGCAGGCGGACCTTTGCAAAAAATTGATTTCCGAAAACCACATTGTGCCAGAACTGAGAGCAAGCTGGTTTCAGCAAACGTATGGTGACCCGAGATAATTGTACATGTTCATGCATCTTACAAGGGCTGCTTGTTGGCGAGATGGGGTAGTAGTTAGGCAAGTGCCTGCCATCAGGTGTGGAGACGCATTGCATTCCTGGTCATCAAGTCTTTAAAAAATTGCTTTAAAAGGTCAAGCTCAAACTTTCTTGACAGGATTAGCACACAGCCATACTTATTGAATCCTGCATATAATAGGGTTACCACTAAGGTTTGCAGCTACCTTAAATGAGCTGGTCACTTTTTGAAACACCTCGTAGGTCAATAACTATTGGGTTCACAGCAAATTTTGCAAATTGAGCAATTAGAAGCAACAAAGTTATAACAATACTTCGTTTATAATGCATAGACAGTCTTAATGTCAAATGAAGCTTCCAGGAGGGTGAATTTACTTTTGCTGACGCTTCTGGTACCATCATTGCAGTCTATACTTACTGGTATCTTGCACGATGTAGGTCGTGCCACTGATGACAATCTAGTTTTTTCTAGGTAAACTTCATGATTAAAAAAAAGATAACATAAATTAAACTACATACTTTCTTACAGTTTAATAAGGCACACCATAGAGGTAATCTGGGGCTCTTTAGTGGATTTTATAAGAGAGGTCTGTGTACAGGATATGTATGGTAATCTTTCAGTGCTCTATCTTTGTTTGTGCAATACTTGAAACCTCTTTGTCTATAAAAATTTCTACTAGGCAAACAAGCTCCAGCACCAGGTTTGGCCCTTAAGCAGGTGGTAAGAGTGAGCTCAATCATAAGCTTTTCAGGAGCACCCACCCAGGAATCTAGTAGCTACAAGGCAAAACCTCCAGTGCACGAAGAAGGGCATGGAAAAAGGGTGCAGGTCACTTCAGGAGGGCATCTCCTGGCCACCATCTTTCCGTAGCCATGAACTCGTACTACCAATGTTTATCAGATTCTGCTAACAGATGATAGACTTGGTGCAAATGTTGCTTCTCTATTGCAAGATGGCACATCAGACATTCATAGTCCCCTCACCGCAGGCCCTTACATTTACTTGAAAATATTTCCTAGCACGGTGCCCCTTTCTCCTTCCCATGCAGCTGTCTCAAGCTTAAGTATGCAGCTTGTCACACTTTATATAGTTGGTGCCATGCAGGGACCACTCCAGCCGTCGTTATGTGTACTGTAATCACTGGAGCTATCAGACAATGTAGAATTAAAGCCTGGTGTGTATGCTTAAAACCAGTGACCACTTGTGCTTGTGTGCCCTGTTGCACACCTGCACAAGATTGTGCTCACCCTGTACAAGAGACTTTAGTTCTGGCAAATGCTGCTCTTGTATTCACTTAAAGTGTTGGGCAACACATCATTTTGTCCAACTGTGATCGCTTTTACTTATCATCTGCATAGTTTTCCAGGTTGGTCACAGTACAGAAAAAACTTTTATTTTTGGGAGCAACACATTTTTAAGTTCACAAGACTCCACCGAATCACTTACAACATATGCAAATAGTGATATGCTGAACTTCAGCACTTTTTTGTCCTTACAAAGGTAAACTGACTGTCATCTTTAGTCTGTCATGATGCACGAGCTTTAACATATGGTCTGTTGTCATCTTGTGTCAACGATGCCGCATACATTCCAATAGTTTAACAAAGCTTGTAACTTGGCAAGATGGTACAGCTTCAGGGAGTGAATGAAGTGCAGAATTGAGATTCACATAATGCAAAAAACACAGGACATGTTTTAACTTCCATTTGTCCTAATTCGTGGCTATGCAAAGAAGTATGTAAGTAAATAGACACATGAGCAATATGGCAAAATTCAGTCACAGTCATTTAACATAAAACATCACAAAACAATGCTCAAGGAATATTTCTGCCTTTGTAAGTTTCAACAGATTTGTTGCCAACACACACACAGCTGCCTGGAATCCTTATCTCATATTTGATGTCAACGAGATGCTCGGCCACTTGCGCAGCAATAAGCAAGATTTTTTCGGCCACTCTGAATAGCTTGTAAGTTCACTCCTTACGACCCCTCTCCCCCCTACCAATTATTATATCCCAGATATGGGTCATTATATTAATCATGTCACAACTATGGTCATTAAACATGAATATATGTGAACCTTATGAAGGCCTTATTAAAATATTTCGTGATCATGACACAGAAGCCTTCTTTAAAAAAAATGTGAAGCAACATCGAGACTTATATGCACCAAGAAAATTCTAACACAACATATATCGTAAGGATGTGCAAATATTGTTATTTAGCATATCGAATTGAATACTGATGTATTCTATTCAGTAGAGATTATACGTAAAACTAAATATTTTTTAAATAGTTCACTGATGTTTCAAAATGTTAAGGGGGGATGTGCCTTTGACAATGAACTTTTTTGTTTCTGGTCGGACAATGATGAAAATTGGCACAGACACTAATAATGGCCTCACCGTGCATCCAGAAAAATTTCGAGGTGATAGCATAAATAATTAATGAGAGACAAATTATTTTTAATTGAACCGCGTGGAGGACCTGGAGGATTTATAAAATGAGAAAAGTAGTTGGGAATTACTGCATACACAGCCAAATGTATGTTGAAGGGGGCTGCATTATCAAAATTATTTTTTTTTGCAACACTAAAACTTGTAGTTAACGTTTTCTTCAGTGACACTGCAATGAGCACACTTGCACTATAAACAAGAAACCCTATAAAAATATTTAGGAGTAAAATAAAGAACTAAGATCGCAGACTCCTGAAGCACAGTTCAAGGAGCGTTACAAAATAAACGGAATCAAAATCTGTGCAGTGGTTGCCTAGATATCTGCTCCACGAGCTGAGAATAATGCCCCCCCCCCCCCCCCCAAAAAGTATTGAGGAAACTGCATTTAAAGTTTCAACTTCTCTTTACGTTTCTAAAACACCTGAAAGTTGTGATCCTAGGTTTGTCTTGTAATATTTGTCTTCTCAGGCATCTGGTCTCTGACCAGTGTGCCTTGGTTGCCTTTTGTTTTTCCCCATAACCTTTTTTTCATGATTTACACAAAACAAGTATGGATTTCAAACCAAGTTCTTTGTATGAAGGAATGGTGTGATTGGCAATGCAGAAAAGATTGTTATTGAATAAGACCACATACTGAAATGACTACACATATTTCTTGTGCTGAAGTTGTAATTAGCGTAATTAAGTACTTGATTACAAATAATCACTGAATATTTCTTCATTTGAACAGAAATTTATTGCATCAGAAAAATGGACCCGACCATGACGGCCTATGCCTTCTTTCAAAATAACAAAGTTATGGGCAGAAGTCTGGTGGCACAAGAATTTTTAACAGTATATTTATTGACGCGAAACCGACATGTAAAAATTCGTGCCCCTAATTAATACATGCTCTTTTGCCACTTTAGCCGTGAAACGCATCATCATACGGCCAGTCGTGGAAACGCTAATCTACGAGGCTTTTATTGCCTCAGAACATTCATGGACGTTCGTTGCGATACCAAGCACGGCTCCAAGCACGTTTAATCGCATCACAAAAGCTCCATATGACCGTGGAGTGCGCGGCCGCGTGGACAGTGCAGCCAGCGCGTAATGCATTTGCCGGCGGCGTTCTGTGACGATGCGCAAAAATGTGTAACTACGATGACAAAAAAAAAAAAAAAAAAAAAAACGGCGCGCACTACGCTTGGCATCGCATTTTCGAGTGACAACGCGCAAAACTGTTAGCCGCTGTTTTGAGCAATCCATGGCTGTGTAGGGGGGGGGGGGGGGGGGGGGTGACGAAGAGCTTGACTGTGTGGTCCGCTGCCGATGCGTAAATGCCCGTACGTGGTTCACAGGAGCTATTGAGTGATGTGCTTCATTTCTTGCGAAGAAGCACGTCGCAAAGAGTGCGCTAACGCGTCTTTCCTGCCCGCACACCCGCACCGCACAAATGGGCGAGAGCAGCCGTCTCTGTGACGTCAGGCAGAGCGGCTTTCAACTTTTGGGCACTGCGCCGCATAGAGTTTCTCAAAAATAGTATTGTGGGAAACTCTATGCTGCGCCGTGTCGCCTATAGGCAGACAGAAATTAGGTGCCTTTTTCTTTTCCTTACAACCACTACCACCACCCGTGACCATGACCTACTACACTCCTGACCTGTTCAGATAGCGGGGTTCCTATGGGAGCGCGTGTCCCCGCTCTCGTTCAATCGCTCGCCGTAGGTGGCGCTACCTATAACCTGTTCGTCTGCTACTGTGCGGCCGGCAGGAGGGCGACGGACTGATACCATGCGTCTGCTTCTGTGACAAACTGCCTATACGTGTGATTGTTTTTTGCTGAAAAGGCTAACGTGTGCTATGTGTTACATTTTAGTAGTTAGGCTATACTGGTTGATTGACTTCTAAAGCTGTATATTTGCGTAGAAATGTCTTGCTGCATGGTTGTTTTTGCCATTCCAGCCTAAAAAAACTTCAATTTAGTATTCATAAAGCTTTTGACTAATAATGTACTCATTGGTAATAGAATATCAAACT
Organism: Rhipicephalus microplus; assembly: GCF_043290135.1. Lineage (NCBI taxonomy): Eukaryota > Metazoa > Arthropoda > Arachnida > Ixodida > Ixodidae > Rhipicephalus > Rhipicephalus microplus. The sequence goes on along the minus strand of NC_134710.1, from coordinate 133,173,639 downwards.
GATTTTAGGTTGTTTAGGACGCGTCAGGTGAAACGCAGTGCCCCTGTTGAGCACTTACCTTGGACACTCGCCCTGGACAGGTGTTACACTTGTAGTCAATTGATAGAAGAGAATAATGCACATACGCCCACGGACGCATATCAAGGAGAGACACAGGAATTGAAGCTTTAACTCTTACTGTGACCTACACAACAAAAATTGTGCGTCAAATTTCGCTACGGGAGTTTGTCTGCTGGAACGGGGAGCGCTGGCCGATGCGCGTTTCTATGATTTTATATGTCCGTGCGATGAGACGATATGGTAAAGGCAGTGATGTGCCTATCGAGGGCAACACATTGCGACCCCAATAAAGTTTTTATCGTCATCATTATCATCATCTTGTCGAGCATAGTTAATAATAATAATAATAATAATAATAATAATAATAATAATAATAATAATAATAATAATAATAATAATAATAATAATAATAATAATAATAATAATAATAATAATAATGTTTTATTTTTCATCAATAGTTTGATGAAGGACAGCGGCAGGTAAAAGCTGCTCTTCGAAAGAGGCAGCTTGACATAGGCCCACAGACGCCTTTAGCGTCTGGAACCATCGTGATTCAGTGTGAACAATGAATGCCTAACAATAGTTTTTTTATCTCGTTGGACTACGTTTTCATTCAAGAAATATTTTCATAATAAATTTTCCTTCATTTGTAGAAAAGTTCCCGTCTGCTTGCCACTGTGACCCTTTGTGTGCTTTTTTTACGGTTCTATTTCTGCTTCAAACGTCCACACGAATGCAGCCAACTCTGACGAGGAATCATATCGCTTTATTTGCCATATTTTACACATTCATACACAATTCATGCACAATAAGAACGATTTGCACTGCCACAGCGATGGCTGAAGCAGACGACAGCGAACAGGTGCTGCCTAGCGCCACGCCGCTCGTAGGTGACGGCCCTAGCGGCAGAAGGTATGAACTAGAACGTGGGCGCTGGAAGAGGTGCTCTCTGGGCAGGTCAGGAGTGTAGTAGGTCATGCCCGTGACCACCACCAACTTTTGCAAGCCGCAAGCCGGCTCGCACGCATGGCTCTTCCTCATTGGCTTCCCCATCGGCTCGCTTGGCAAACATGGCGCTTGATGAAGCGGGCGCTGCAGCGACTTGGAAAAAGAATAGCTGATTTTATCGTTGTGACCATCGTAAGCGCTGTGAGACTTCCGGGAAGGTATCGGTCGCTAGCCAGTGTTCACTGCCCCTTCAGCACGTGTGATCGATAGCGGAAACGAAGAAACGAGCACTGTGTAGAAAGTGTGTTCGCGGATGCGAGTGTCGTCGCTTCGTGTGTTTCCTGAGTTGTACCGTCCATCTTTCAAGTGTAATCGCAAAGAACTTCGAATATTTCCGTGAAGTAATCATCCAGCTTTCTAAAGCAGGATATGCGTTTAGTGCTCGCCGAAGTGAAAAGTTTGTAATCATCGCAACAAGTGTTAGCGTCGGGTGTGTTCTGTGTATGCCGTTCGTCGCAGCAAATAGTATGGATAAATTTTAAATAACGCTTGCGAGCGTTAGCTTCTGCTACGATAAGGATGGGCAAGCTGTATTGCCCGTCTTTGTTTTCATTCGTAATGCGCAACGCCGTACGAGTGCTGTTGTGTGTAGCGCTGTGGTGAAGTTTTGTGGACCGTGTCACATTTGAGTGATTCTATCGAGTGTTGTGAAGTGTGTCCATGAAATGGAAACCGTTAAATATTTAGGAGTGTACAGCTCAGTTTCCGATTTGTGTAGTTGCGTGCACGTGCCCTGAAGAGGAGCTTGTGCAAGACATTTTTGTGCATGTAGCCCCCCCCCCCCCCCCCCTTTATTTAAGGTGCGCTTTATGATCGATTGTCTATGAATGCGTGAAATAAGTTATTGTAGACCAAGTTTAAGACAAGTGTAAGTATTGCAATAAATTTTCAGATGTTCGACAGTAGCTGCTAATGCAGTATCAATAATTTTGTCAAGATTACGGGCAGTCGTGCCCGTAATCACCATGACAACACCATGACAACTGATATAATATGCGATGGTTATCTGCTTGCATCAAGCATTTGAAAAATAGTTAAACAATATTCTCAATATCCTGCCGAAATGCCCCTGTCGGTCATGTTAAACATGCATCTGTCATCATCAAGTGTGTAGCAAAATATTCCAAGCACATGTCAGGTCAAGAAAACTTTAAACAACAAAAATGCTTATTATTGTTAGCTCAGTGTTGGATGTCTGTTCCTTCCCAATAGTGCACAGCAACTGAACAACGTATGCCTTGTCTCCAAAGAAGGATGCCGTCTCTCAATCAGCTAAAATATTTTATCAGTGAATTACATGAATACGATGACAATTTATCATTCTTGTTGGTATTAGATATTTCTCAATTAGTACAAAGCCGAAGGAACTTGTTGGCAATCCTGTACACTGATCACCTGTCGTTGGCAGTTGTTGAGGATTTTTAGGTAAATGAAATCAGCATAATCTTCCAAGCCGGCTATAATGATTAAATCCAGCTATATGTGCATGTTTTTGCGGGGGAGGTGTTGCAAAAATTTCTGGGAAAAGCTGGAGCTATTCCACTCGGTGAAGGTGGGTGACCAGCCAAGCTGTGTCGCACAAGGATTTTGTTTGCTTACTTTTTATATTTATACATTTATTAATTTTAGCATATGCTTTTTTAAAGCAGTTCCACCTCAGTTTATGTGGCCTAGAAATGCAACAAGCAGGTTATGTATTTATGTATACATTTATTTCTTTGCCAATCATTTTTTTCATACTCCTTTTTCTGTCTAACTTTTTATGCACCAGTAGTAAGTGGTAATGTTGGCACCATTTCTGTGGTGCATACCCTCTAGGAGCTTTCTGTAGATTAGGTATGTGTTTGCGAAGTCGCAGTACATCCATACTTATTACTCTCATTGTTGCACTGACGTCAGTCAATTTGCCTAGTGCATCAGCTGCCAATTGAACTCGGTTTGGACGCACACTGTCTTTTAATTCAAAAATTTCAGTCTAGAGACTGTTGACGACCATAATTTTTTGTTTAATATGTAAGCTCGTGGAGTTGTGTGGACCTATACAGTAGAACCTCACTGATACATTCCCGCTTAATACAATTTCCCAGCTGATTGATATTTGGGGTTTAACATCCCAAAACCACGATATGATTACGATAGACGCCGTAGTGGAGAGATGTGGAAATTTTGACCACCTGCGGTTCTTTAACGTGCACGCAAATCTGAGCACTCGGGCCTGCAGCATTTTCACCTCCACCGTAAGTGCAGCCGCCGCAGCCCAGATTCAATCCTCCGACCTGCGGGTCAGCAGCAGAGTACCTTAGCCACTAGACCACTGCGACAGGGCAATGATTTCTGGCTGCTACGCTCGCAATCATGAAAATAAATTAAACTGATTTGGATCATAAGTATTCTCAGATCCTGCATTTATTGTGTGCATTTTTTTTTCAGAAATGTATCCACATTTTATTGTATCATGAATATAAAGCATGATTCTAACATTGCGACTTAGATGACTTCGAGGCTGTCTAATCACGTAGAGATTAACCTGTTTTGATGAGACAGCAACGTTGCTGGAATTTTGTTGTGTCTCTGTGCATGAATAACAAAGGAACCAGCACGTAATGTACTGATAGCACTGATGTAACATCAGAGTTCGCATCCCACTGTTTCAGTACTGCAACATGGCTGTTTTAGGGCCAGCAGTGGAAGCCATTCATAGCCTTGCTGTCAAGAACACTGAGAATACTCGAGTGCAGTGTGATAGCATTAGCAGCAGCCATTTTACTGTATTCACATTTGCTTGCCATTCTTCATATCTCTATGAACATGTGAACCATGCTGTGCCATTGTGCTCTGGGTTGAGGTCAAGTCCAAATTTGTGCACATTGTAGAATATTGGCCGTTGTAAACTCTCCTAGGGTTCCAATTGCGATTGCGACCGCAGAGTACCTACTATGTGTCTGTTAAACAAATCACGCTCTTGTGTAGCTGTGAATTTTTAAAATGCTGTGGTTGTTGATGACGATGAATTATAGCTGGACACTTTGTAATGGTTTGTCTTGCTATGACGTATATTAGTGGCCGATAAAACACTGGGCTTTTGTTAAAAGGAACCTGGAACGGTTTTGGTGATTTTTTACAAACACATTGGGCTGGTAGATTAAGTCTCAAGGGTTATTTAGAGATCGATTTAACCACTCTGCATAAACTGCGTAATTTATGACTACGCTTTAAAGCTGCCAATCGCTGAAAATCAGTGCAGATTGTTGCAACTCGGCCGAATGCATTCAAACTGCCCATTCATAGAGCAACATGCTCTGCCCAGAGCATGTCAGCAGCCTTGTCAACATGGCTGCTTATCTTATTGGCTGTCATGGGCTGTAGAATGTGCAGAAGTAAAATCGACTGGTGGGGTGGCAGCACCTGTCAGAGCAGGTATCAACCACTTACTTCGTGGTCTTTGTTTCTGTTGCCAGACAACGTGCGTGCTGCCAGGCGCACTGCGTGATGGCCTCCGAGCCTGCACGCAACCTGTCGTTGTGCGATCTCGGAGGTCTAGACTGGTAAAGCTCAAAACGGCGAGCGCACTCATGAGAGCTCTGCGATCGCCAGCGTGTCTCGGTAAGTTGCGGCGGTCAGCCATAGGTGAGAAGGAGGGCATGATATAATTGTCTGTAGTGGCCTCGGTACACTGCGTGTCAATGAATTTATGGTGCGAATGGTTTCATGATGCTCTAACCTAAATGCTGACAAAACTTTAAAAAACCGCTTCAGGGTTTCTTTAATGAAAGTTCGCAGAGTTGAATAAGCGTTGAAGTACAAGAATAGGTAGGGCTACGTAGAGGCAGAAATGCATAATGGAGATTCAGGTGGGGGAGCGGCCTATGTGCAGAGCCGGAGGGGCAGACACTTGATACTTCATGAGCCCGGAAAAGAGGAGGAGGTGTAAATGAACAAAGAGGAGGGATCTGTAACAGTTGTAAGCGCTAAATGCACGTACGTGACACGAGTGAAGGACATAGGACAAGCGGTTCGCTTGTCTTACACATGTGCATTTAGCGCTTACAAATGTTATGGATGCCCCGCCACGGTGGTCTAGTGGCTAAGGTACTCGGCTGCTGACCCGCAGGTCACGAGATCAGATCCCGGCTGTGGCGGCTGCATTTCCGATGGAGGCGGAAATGTTGTAGGCCCGTGTACTCAGATTTGGGTGCACGTTAAAGAACCCCAGGTGGTCAAAATTTCCGGAACCCTCCACTACTGTGTCTCTCATAATCAAATAGTGGTTTTGGGACGTTAAACCCCACAAATCAATCAATCAAATGTTATGGATCAATACCAACTATCCTTAACCCAGTGCCTTCTCAGAGAAGGAAGTGGAGAATTCCAAACAAGCATGTGGCTTGTGTACGATGCTGTAAATGATGGTTGTGTCATCTGTGCATAGGCGTACCAGCCGGGGAGGGCAAGGGGGGGGTGAGCCCCTCCACTGAGAAAAGTTATGGGGGCTGAGCCCCCCACTTTCGACAGTGGCGACTGTTCGCTGCACGCCGGGGAAAGCAACAATTGAGGCAAAGTTCTCCTTCATCACAATAGTCACTGAATTATGTTATTATAAGGGAATATTACAGTATAGTGAAATTTCTCCAAGATTGTAGTTGTGACGATTTTCCTTGTAGGCTCTTGTGGTGCGGGCCGCCTAAGCGGCGCTTTCGTGCCTTGCGCTGTAGCATTGTAGAGCAGGCCAGCGCTGAACAGGGGCCTAGTAACATTGCATAACTTGTCCACGCTTTCGTTCTGCTGCGACTGGCTGATGCAGTTACGAATGCGAACGGGCAAACTTTTTATGGACTGGTAAAATCCTCTGCTGTTTCAGGAAAATTTTTTTCTTTGATCGAAAATAGATATCATCGACGCTGCTTTGTCGAAGCTGCTGTCAGCTGATTATCTGGAAGCCCCAAAAAGGGTTTCCGCTTTAGTCTTTGATAAACCTGATCAGCCCTGCTTCTGGTAACTTGGAGTGATGATAGCAGCTTGCAAAGTGGCAACGAACAAAGCAGTAGACTCGAGCACAGTGGGAATCTCAGCTTTTGAGCTTGTCCTTTAACGTGATCCACCAGACCAAGGAGAAGGTGGAAGAGTATGGTTTTTAGCACTATGGAGGCTTAATTGAGAGTCGAGCTAGTAGATTTTCATTCAACTCGAATGATCTTTTGCAGCTCAAAATACAACTTGGACAGCAAAGAAGCACACACGTGCAGCACTGCTTATTTCTCTCTCTTCCTCTCTCTCTCTCTCTCAGCAAGGACAAGCTCACAGAGATGTGTGCGCGCACGAACTACTAAACGCCTTGATGCTGCAAGTGAAAATATTTTATTATGCTCATGTTATTTCATCTCGGAAGCTGCTATAAGTAACCGTTGATAAAGTGACCGGCGGCTACTTTACTTGAATATTATTTTAAAAAATATGCTCTCCGACTACCCCAAAAAGTTTCAGGTATTGTTCAGTGCGTGAATGCCCTGTTTAATGTGCATGCCCTGTAATGAACACCGCGATGTTTCACAGATTCCTGACGTCATGTAAGCGGCAGGTGATTTTATGACACACAAACAATTTTAAATGCCGAAGAACCAATGGCGAACGATATGCTGCCGTATTGAAATCTTGTATTCTCTTACTTTTTTCGTGGTCGTTTATAAGTAGTCCCTACGCGATGAATATATATATGTAGTTAGGTTTGCCCCCACTCACTAAAGATTCAGTATGCCCCTGCATTTGTGGATCTTTTTTGTTACATTTATCCCTTTCTGAAGTTAGTCCTTCAACCAACTGTGAAATCCTGGAGCCTCTTTGGAGGCTGTGTGGTTCTTCGAGGTCCAGCGGAAATTCCAGTCTGCTTGCTTCCGTTGATCTGTCTCTGGCTCACTGACTTCAATGCGTTTGTCTGAGGAAGGGCTTGCTCTGCTGAGTACTCGGTTTCTTCTCAGGATGCTGTCTTCCATGTGAACTTCATACGACCTGTCATAAGTTCTCCTAATTATTGTCTGTGACCCATGCTCCTGTTTTCATTGGTTGAACTGGGACATCCACTGACCCTTTCTAAGGCTTGGTGAATCCTTTGCTTGTCTGTGATAGTAGCTCGTGCTTTTCCGCCTTTTCTACATTCTTTTTTCACTAACATCGACTGTTTCGAATTGCAGTAACTGTGCAGCTGTTGGCACACTCATTTTAGTGTGGCAACTCATTGACACGTGTGCTGGAGTACCATTCTTTTCTTGAAGTGATGTGTTTTGTTAATAAACAAATGTAATTTGTGGGTCTGAATGGCTTCCATGTGCTTTTTTTAGGGAGCATTTTCGCTCTCATTACGGCTGATTCAGCCCTTCTATTTGCACATGGGTAAACCGAGCTTTACAGTGTGTGTTCGAAGCTCCAGTTCTTCGTGGCGTTTTTGAATGCTTTGCCGGTGAATGGCAGGTCATCGTCGCTTATCAGAATCTTTGGTACCCAGTACACTGCAAAGTGAGTCCTGAGTTTCGGTATCACTTGGTTCGAAACCATCAATTTGACTTTATCCATTTCACAAAAGTTGCTGCAATAATTGGCTGTAACCGAAACATTATTTCCCTAGAGTTCGAGCATGTCGCATCTAACCCGTTTCAATGGATAGCTTGGTTCTGTATAGAGTGAAAGAGTTTCTGTTTTCTGGGCTTGTGCGTACCTTTAGCATATTTCACACCTCATGATCAAGTGTTTCAATTCTGTGTTCATTCCTGGCTAGAAGACACAATCACGAGCGCATTGAAGACGGCTCTCACTTCCGAGATGTGTTGTCTGAAGTTTGCTTCACTTTGCTTTCACCTCACAGAAACATTATAATATTTAAGCGTAATTTTTTGAAAATCAGGTGATTCTCAACAGGCCTCAATTCTTGGAAATGACTTTTACAAAAAGCCTTATTTTTGTGTGTTAAAGGGACCCTGAAAGGATTTTGATGATTTTTTATACACATTGAGATGATAGACCAAGTCCCAAGGGTAATTTAGAGACCGACTTGAGCTCTCTGCGTGAACTGTGTAATTTGTTACAACACTTTAAAGCTGCGAATCACTCCAGATGGCTGCAGATCGCAGCGACTCGGCCAAACGTGTTTTCAACCACTCATACACCAAGCGACACGCTCTGCCCCACTGACGTCATCGTTTCCAGCTGATCTGATTGGCTGTGGAACGCGCAGCACAAACTGCCGGTATTAGATCGGTGGCGGGATTTACGCGTATGTGGTCTCGCGCCACATCATGACGCAGGCACTGTGAAGGCGGAGCTTAGCCCCGAGCGCTCGAAGGAAGAGTTGAGGGTAGTTGAGGGTGAAAGGTGGAGTGGAGGAGGGTACTTTTTAGTACTCATAGCTCCATTCATAATGGGTGTTTCGATAGAACTCTGGTGTCAATGATTTGCTCCAGTAGTGGTCTAATCAAAAACAGATTGTAAGAAACCTTTTCAGGGGCCCTTTAAGTATAAATGCATGCCTTTGGGTAGTTCATGTTTGTGTTGTGGCTAGCCTGAACGAAAGATTCACTTTAGTCTTTGCAGTGAATCATCAGGCTCACACAGCTTTCATCTTTTCCAAGGTTTTCTTTCTCGTAATAATACTGATTGTTGGCATAGTTGGTACTTGCTTACTGACATGCTTTGGCATGTCAGTAAGCAAGTACTGGGGACGTCTTGCACGACGTGGATGTTCTCAAATTTCTCTTCATTGCTTTCGTTGGGAATGAAAGCCCTACATATCATGTCAGCCAAGACTAATTCCTTTCCTGGTCTGTTTTCTATTGCAATGTTGCGTCTTTGCATCTGAAGGATCATGCTTTGCAGTCATCTTCGAACTTGATCCCATCGTTTCTTCAGGATTCCTTGCTTCAGTGACTTACAATTGCTCAACATCTTTGTTTCTTTCCCGAATGTATACTTGTAAAACTTTTTTAAGGCAAAGACAATGGTCAGAATATCTTTTTAGCTTTGTGCATAACAAACTTCCTTTGTTATCAGTGCTCTGCTGACGAAAGAGACTTGCTGTCCATTTTTAAAATGAGCTGCTCCGAGTCCGAAATCGCTCACATCTCATTGAATTTCTAGCTGCTTTCATTATTCAAAGAAAGGCTAGAAATAGAGCTTTTCACACGAACTCATGCCTTTTCGAATGCTTCCTCCTGCTGCTTCCCCATCTGCTATGGTGCATTTTTGATAGTGAGTTTTCTTAAAAGCCCCTATACGCATGACAATTCAACTACAAATCTGGAGAGGTAGTTCATTTTAGCTCAGAAGCATGGCACTCCTTGGAATTCATTGTCTTTGGCATCTGCTGAATTGCCTTGACTTTATTTGGATCAAATTTTTCAGAGTTAGGAAGATGGTCAGCAAGCTTGGTTTTTCATCGATTACCCCATCTTGAAAATTCAGTTTTAAGAAAACTTTGGCTTTAGCAGGATCTAGTACAAGATCATCAACAGTGGACAATGCGTGACACGCTCTCTGTAGAGCTTCGAGCACTTGTGGATTGATGGATACTGACATTGCTCCTTTTTTTTTTTTTTTAATGCGAAGCATTCTTTAGCGAACTTCGGCGGCTTTGAGCATATCTATCTATCTATCTATCTGTCTATCTATCTGTCTGTCTGTCTGTCTGTCTGTCTGTCTGTCTGTCTGTCTGTCTGTCTGTCTGTCTGTCTGTCTGTCTGTCTGTCTGTCTGTCTGTCTGTCTGTCTGTCTGTCTGTCTGTCTGTCTGTCTGTCTGTCTGTCTGTCTGTCTGTCTGTCTGTCTGTCTGTCTGTCTGTCTGTCTGTCTGTCTGTCTGTCTGTCTGTCTGTCTGTCTGTCTGTCTGTCTGTCTATCTATCTATCTATCTATCTATCTATCTATCTATCTATCTATCTATCTATCTATCTATCTATCTATCTATCTATCTATCTATCTATCTATCTATCTATCTATCTATCTATCTATCTATCTATCTATCTATCTATCTATCTATCTATCTATCTATCTATCTATCTATCTATCTATCTATCTATCTATCTATCTATCTATCTATCTATCTATCTATCTATCTATCTATCTATCTATCTATCTATCTATCTATCTATCTATCTATCTATCTATCTATCTATCTATCTATCTATCTATCTATCTATCTATCTATCTATCTATCTATCTATCTATCTATCTATCTATCTATCTATCTATCTATCTATCTATCTATCTATCTATCTATCTATCTATCTATCTATCTATCTATCTATCTATCTATCTATCTATCTATCTATCTATCTATCTATCTATCTATCTATCTATCTATCTATCTATCTATCTATCTATCTATCTATCTATCTATCTATCTATCTATCTATCTATCTATCTATCTATCTATCTATCTATCTATCTATCTATCTATCTATCTATCTATCTATCTATCTATCTATCTATCTATCTATCTATCTATCTATCTATCTATCTATCTATCTATCTATCTATCTATCTATCTATCTATCTATCTATCTATCTATCTATCTATCTATCTATCTATCTATCTATCTATCTATCTATCTATCTATCTATCTATCTATCTATCTATCTATCTATCTAGCCACCTACGACTTTTAGTTCTCCTAGCCGTTTCCATAATGGCATAACATGACTGTATGACGAGCATAAGTGACTAGTCGTAACATGAAAGTCATGACATGTATGTCATGAATGTCATGATTTACGTTTCATGGTCTTACTGCTCTTGTGCTTTTGGCCACATGACATGTTGCAAAACTGGTATAGTGTGACATGACTACATGGTGAACAAAAGTGACACATCCAAACATGATAATCATGACATGCGTGTCATGTAACAACGTGACTACATGCCACACTCATGATGTGCTCACGGCTGTTTTGCTAGCTTCACATATATCAAATTTGGTATTACGTGGTGTGAATGGACGATGAAGGTAAGTTGCGTGTCCAAACATAATAATAATGGCATGCGTGTCATGTAAAACACAACTACATGCTACGCTAATAGCGTGCTCGCAGTCATTTCGCTACTTCCACATATTCCAAATTTGGTATTACGTGACGTAACTAGACGAGGAAGGTAAGTGACACGTCCGAACTTGATAATCATGATGTGCGTGTCATGTAAGACATGACTACATGCTACGCTCACAGCACGCTCGCGGCTGTTTCGCTAGCTCTACATATACCAAATTAGGTATCACGTGACGTGAATAAACGACGAAAGTAAATGACATGGCCAAACATAAAAATCATGACATGGAAGTCATGTACGGTAAATATTCACGTCCTCCTTGTAACGTCTTGCTGATTTAAAAGTGACATATCAATCTTCCTCATTCGTGCTTTGCATATCATCGATTTCCACAGCACGTAGGATTTGCCAATTTTTTTGGTTGCGACAACCATTCACTTAACCCATTGTGTTGGCTTTTGATACGAACACAATGGCTTAGGTTAATTATGCTTGTGATGACACCTCTTTTGTTTAGGTTCATCAGCATTTGTTCGAGATGCAGTTTAATGTTGTGAGTCACACTAAGCAACTCATTATTACATTTGGGAGCAGATCAGGCTTACTTTCCAAATGAACAGTTCCCGGGAGTGTTCTTAAAGTGTCTTCAAGGGCGTCGGAGTATTTTTATACTATCTGACGCATGAATGTTTTTCGGGAACTTCATGTATTTAAATCACAAGGTCATGGGTGAGGCCATGGGAGTTTCTTATTGGGAGGGGGGGCAGAGACAACAAGCGAGTTTCGTCAGGGGGGCACAAAGGTGGGGAAGTTATGCATTGTGTTTGGCATAGGTTTTCTTTTAGGGGGTGCCCCAGTGCAAACACCCCACCCTCCCCCAGTGCCGCTTCTGCACAAGTTTATAGTCTACAGCTGTGAGGCCCATTTTATTAGCTCTTGTTCTTCCAATCAGAAAAGTGAGGTCTTCTCTAAAGACTATAATCTCACTGTTCGTTTGCTGTGGTGACTTCTAGTTGAGTTTTGCCCCAGTATTGCACTTCACTTCTGTTCCAAGTTTGCAGTGTCATTGCATATGGTTCTAGTTGCTGTGCGTTAACATGTCTAGCTGAGATGACGTCAACAGTTGCTCTGCTGTGCACTTCAAGTTTTACCAGCTTCCCATTCACTGTAAGGAACCTGTGGTTTGAGCTTGGTTCGCCGCTTTCAACTGCCAAGATGGTTTTGTCCTCACTATCTACTGCCAGGTCTATCTTCCTAGCCAGTTTTACAAACTGCCGTGAAGCACTTTTGTTCGTTATACTTGCTGCATACCCTCTTTAAACGCTTCCATTTGAACTGCAGTGGCTTCATGGGCTCGACACGCCTTTTCAGCCTTCTCTGGTGTCGGACCTTCTAACTTTGAAATGTCTCCACGAGCATTTTTTTCGTGCATGCTACAGACGGTATGCTTACGACCTTTTTCTTGTTAGTTTCCCGAAAGCACAGTCATGCTCCTAGAGCTTCAAATCAGCTATGATGTCAAGCTGCTCTTCAACTAATTGTATGCGAGTTCTGAAAAAGTATTGAGTGTAGTTCATTTGGCTTTTGTAATAAATGCTTGTCAAAAAGGATGATGACATGAACACAGTTGAATTCTGGGTTTGAGTCAAGTCCAAAGTGTTGTATATATTAAATAGTGAAGAGCCTCTGACAGTCGGAATAAGTGCTACTTGTCGATCAGATGGTGCTCTGACTGGGTTAGTCTTGAGGTACAATGTGAAGCTCTGCTTGAAGGCTCGTTACTGTCCCGCAACATCGCCCCTGTTGTCCAATTTCGCTAGTGGGTGCCAGAATCTTCTCTATGACCGATGAACTGACATTAAAAATGACTATGGTTTGATGCCACGACTTCTTTTACTGGCCGATAAAACACTGGGCTCTAGTAAATGAGTATTAACTGAATTTAATAAGCATTGGTATACAAGTATGGGTGTGGCTGCATGGAGGTATGAATTCAGAGTGGAGAGCTCCGAGGTGGGTGAGCAGCTGGCCTGGTGGCGGATCACACAGCACTTGATATTTCGTGAGCTCGGAGTTCATGGAAGAGGTGGAAGTGAAAATAAACAGGCAAGGAGCAAGCGCAGAATTTCAAAGGAGCTTGCATTAGACACTGCACAAGATGGTTGCACCATCTCTAGATCCTTCTTGTACCTACTCTCGCACCTCTAAACTAAACCTACTACTCTGGTACCTCTAAACACAGTAGACATAGTATGATGCCTGTAACGGTTCTATGCTTCTACCACACCTTATTACATTGGTTATTGCGACTTCTTGTGCAACACGGCAATTGTGTGGAATCTTCTTCAAAACCAGCTTGAAGCATTGGCATAGATTTATAGTGAAATACTTTACTACCACACAGAATAGATGGGTTTGATTCCTGTTGTGCAGTGCATTCATTGAGATTTTTCGCTTACAGACAGCGCTGTTGACACTACCGTATACACTTGTGTTTCCCTCGCACTTTTTTTTTTTTGCAGAAAACCGATCTAAAGTTGGGGGGTGCGAGAATTACGAGGGGAAAACTTACCACGAAAACGTACACAGCGAAAAAAAAAAAAAAAAAACGAAGTGGCCGCAAATCGGGATTCTCACACCAGCAACTTTGAGAAGTGTTAATTAAAACTTACTTCAACAATAAAAGCACAGGTTCAACACAAGGCGAGATTTATTTGAGACACAAAAAGTGCGAGCAAATAGCCAAGAATTAGAATACTATACGCAAAGCTTGTGGGCGTTGCAGGCGTAGCGTTAGCGTTCGTCGCTCAAGAGATGCCCTGAAAAGTTAAGCATAGGACGTCAGTATTGGGCTGATGGCTATTTAACAGAATCATCCATAGTTTCCTTGTGAGGAAATAAAGTTTACTATCAGTCACAACTAGCTGTTTTACAGTGTATCAGATAAACGAAAAACACTCGTTAAATATACATTCAAACTAATTAATGTGGATACAAAGCTATGCGCATCATTATAGACGTTCCGAAGACTGCACAGCATATCTTCTAGACATCAAGCAAAGTGATTCGTGACACTTGCTTTCGGCGGCGTCACTACAGAAAGCGCCTAGGTACTACTAACTATAATTAGTTCAGTAACCTTGGTACAAGCGAAACCAGGGTGAAATATAACCACAGTAGTGAATTGTGGTATTCAGTGCCTAGGCTGTACCTGCTGGCTTCAGAGGCAGGAGCAGTCTTGTAATTATTTTTCTTGTGATTTCTAGAAGACTTATTTATTATATACAAAAAGAGCCATTGAATTCAGCTCGAAGATTTCCATACAGAGAAAGTGAGCGTTAAGTGTATTATTTCATGCCCTCTATGTATTGCTGCTTTGTATTGTCCATATATTACGTGTAACCGCAAAGCAAACTTCCATAACGTAATCAGACACCTGCAGAATATGCTTGGAGTGCACGCCAAAGGGAAATCGCTCAATCGTTGGAACTATTGTATTTGCATTGGGTGTGTTTTGTCTGTGATAGCCACAGGTGTACAAATGCAAATAGTGTGCAGAATTTGTTAACCCTAGTCAAGCCCGAGCTTCAGCAACAATAATGCACATAGATTGAGGTTGAGGCAGAGGCTTGCACTTGTCGAGCTTGGGGCACTGGGTCTGGGTATCTGCCTTGCGCACGATAGGGCAGGGTTGCAACTTGGCTGTACTGGAATGAGCTCACACTGGGTCGACACCTGGCCCAGACCAACTGCAGGGATCCACCCTTTTTTTCACTAAACAAGATCTTCTGTATTCTTCGCGTGTGCCTATCAACATACTTGTACAGTTGCACGAGATATGAAAGTTGCCGTGCGACCGTTGACTTGCCTAACATCCCAGGGGCCTAGTGGCATGAACAGTGCAAATCAAGATTGTGCATTCTTCTCTCCCTCATTGCCTGTTGCATGCTACAACAATCACCCATAAGGCGAAATGTACACCTTTAATTTCTCTAAGTTTTGAGCCCCTCCTTCATTGCAATCCAAGTGTATTCCTCGTGAGCTGTTATCTCCGCAGCCGCTTACAGAATTATTGGGAAAATATGTTACAGCTGGTGCTAGGCACTGCTTCATTTAAACAGCTTCTCCAGGCGGGAGTGATCGCTGCTTAAGGAACAGCAAAAAGAGTGTGTAAAGCTTGCGTAATACCACCTTCTTCTCGAAAGTGTATTCTGGGACATGGAACTGCTGTAGTTCTTGGTTGTGACTCGCCTGATAACCTTCTAATAGGGATTGACTGTACACTTTAAACATTCCTGGCTAACAGCCTTAACCAATCAGAGTGCACAGCGCTGTCTGTAGCCTCTTATTACACTAAGGAAGGCTGTCAGGTGGCCTGCTCATTAACAATTACAAACGATCCTTCGTCGTGACAGCAAAGTTCCCTACACACACTGGACAGACTTTTAGTCTGGCTGACGCACCGTTGGCCTGCTTTTTAAACTCCTCACCAGATACTGTATCCCTACCACATGAACAAGACACGTCTCCAGTCAACCAGGTCTTGGAAACTGTCAGTTGACTGAAGATGTCGTAGATGTGACACTGCATGTACAAGGCCTCTAACTTCATGACAACGTAACTGTCCTCTTGTCCCCTTGCATTGTCAGAATGCATCCTTTTTCTCCAAGGGCATTTGCATTTACATACAAATGCCTCGGCAGGGATACCCTATGAGCACATACTATCCTCATTGTCTCACTGGT
Source organism: Rhipicephalus microplus (assembly GCF_043290135.1). Lineage (NCBI taxonomy): Eukaryota > Metazoa > Arthropoda > Arachnida > Ixodida > Ixodidae > Rhipicephalus > Rhipicephalus microplus. The sequence goes on along the minus strand of NC_134710.1, from coordinate 133,157,802 downwards.
GAAGACATGCTCATGTCGTTAGATTGTGCCAGACTAAACAAATGCTCAGTTTAGACAGGTACGTTCCAGAAATGAAAGTTAACCGAATTTCATTACAATTGTTTCAGGCGTTCACTCAGTGAAATTCTTTGGGAGCGATGATTAGGAGTGCTAAAAACATTGACCACAGAATTTGATTGGAAAGCAATACAACAAAAAGTTTGTTCTCTGCTGGCAACACTAGCGTACACCACATGTGACATGGCGGCAGCATTAAGTCAGTCACACTCAAGTTAATAAAAATAAAAAGTACAGTGCATCATCGATGCATGTGCTTGTACGAAACAAAGTTCACACTCAGTTTGTTTCAAACAAGTGTACGCATCCATGATGTGCTATTTCTTGAGTGCACATTGAGTTGAAGATGTCCTGCACGAATATTATACAAGCTGAGTTTCACGTGGCAACATCTTCCTTGCATAATCCTGAGGTATGTGCAAAAAGAATGAGCAAGGTTGGCTCTAGCAAACAAGTGCTGGCAAACATAAAAATTAAAAACGAAAGCAGATGACAATTACTGGCATACCTTGAGATATTTCATTGGCATAGCATGGTGGTTTTCTCCTTCCAGTGAAAATGCAGCCGACATAATGTGGTACCAAAGCATACGTAGCTAGCACCACAGTTTTTTTAAGGAGCCATTATGTGTTACAGTAACCACATGGGCCGTAACACTAGAATCTGAGCACTACAGTGACTTCAACAGATATTATGACTAGCATGCGAGTAGTATCCTTAAGAAAGTAAATAGTTTTTTCCTAATGTAGAAATGCAATGTAAGATTTCACTTCCCATAGGATGTTGGTCAACACTACTTGCGTTAGTTGCGCACAAAAGCAAACCGTTTCGCATGAATGTACATCTTTTTTTTGCTCCTCGGGAAGCATGAAACACGCTTTTATTCTTATCATCATAATGATGTCCACACCACAAGCATGCACAAGAGATTCTTTATTTTGGGCCAATGAATACTCGCACTTGAATATGTCACGTGTGTTGCCAGAAATTATTTAGATTGAAATGCTTTGATTTTGTCACTTTTACTGAAAAGCATGAAAGAAAAGCAGCATGCATCATTCAAAACATATGGTCCCTTTGGAGGGTACGGCATAATGCATAATTCTGAAGGAACACAAGCTTGTTAATGTTTGTTAAATAATAAATTGCTTTGTGTAACATGAGACAACAAAGCAATGCAAATAAGTTCTGTGGAAACCTGCAAAGGGGGCAGAATGGTTCAGAAAGAGAAACTAGACAACCATCCACTTGTGGCACGACGCCACAAAAAAATCTGTATGAATTTCTCACAAGGAAAAGCTTCTCAATCGCCGAAAACTTTATCCTGGTCCGGGGATCGAACCAGAGACCAACGCCTTTCTCAGGCGGTCGCTCTACCAATGCGACAACAAAGTGACAGGTAGCAGAAAACAAAGGCATACAGAGGTGGCGCAAGGATTTCTTTACTATGGAGGGTCTCCCGTGATACGCGAGTTCCTTCAGGAGGCAGGGACGCTGAGAACTTGTGTGCTGCGTTTCACTATGTTTGCTTTTTTGGTGGCAGGGGGGGAGCAGGTGGAAATTTTCAGGGGGCTCCAGCCCCCCACAACCTCCCCCCCACTGCTGGCACTGCCCCTAGAGGTGTACTTACTGAATGGCAAGCAACTGTTTGCCAATAGTAATCCCCTCTGCAATTTTCTGGAAGCCAGTTTTCCATTCAAAAACGTCCCTGCACGAGAATTGTTAAAGTTGAACGCACCATGTAAGTGGCAACATATGCTGTTTACACTTGCATTGAATCACTTTAATTGTTTCAAACCAACAACTGGTATAGTAATCGGCAATGTGGTTGCAGACGCACTTCCAAAAACATAATTTTTGTTATGTGTTCAGTTGTGGTACCGCTGGTTCGATATGATGTCCTACAGTTGAACGTTTTGCTCTAAATTGGCAACATATATTTTTTGGCTTGGGTTCAGGTGGGTTTGGAAAAAGTGATTTGGATTGATTCTTACTAAAGATTACTCTTTGTGTACAGTTTTTTTATTGGGGTTTGATGCAACACCATGGTGTTACAACAAATAATGAACGGGCAAATATGTTGCGAAGAAGGCATCTTACAACATGCATGCCGACTAGTATAAGCATGACGTGCACAGTGCCATCCTCAACGACCCACTTAAGGATGCTTTCAGTGCAATAAGCTACAATTCCCATGATTTGTCATTATTGCTTAAAAGCTCGTGTTTGGCCATAGCTGAGATTTTATTTTGAGGAAATCAGGAGTGGGGAGGGGGGCAATATAATCATTATGTACATACAAATGTGAGTGCACATGATCTCGCACATTCAAACTGAATAATTTTTTAGGTGTTTTAAATATATCTTTTAGCTTGTTTGCAGCCTGTAGCATAGACAACATGCGAAGAAATGAAGCATTACTTGTGATGTGTGGATTTGCATTGCGTATGTGAATACACGATCAATTGACCTTCAGCACTACGGCTTGGCTGCTGTGGCTTTATAACAACACAGAGTCTTAAATTGTTTTTATAGTGCTGATGGGGCTGCTTCCATTATATTTGTTTATATGAATAGCTTACTGTAAAAAATGCTCACAGTATCATATTTGCATTCAACATATTCTGCACTGTTTTAAAGGGGTGCCCAAGAACTGTGTCTGTACTACAACCCAAGAACAATGTGACATGTTTTCCCGCGTACCCTATGCTATATCCTGTGCAAGCTGCTAATAAACTACCTTGTGTAATGCAACCCTTATCGTCTTTCATTAGAGGATGCAAAAGTTATTCAGACAAAATTAATGAATTGATTGCCCATACCTTATAGCAGTTTACAATTAGTACGATAGCACATGTGGCTCAATGTTCTATCCTATGTCATTTGTTGCAAGCTTTCATCTCATTGTCCATTTAAGCAGCTTGCTAGAAGGAGTGCACGTGTGCTAGAAGGTAAACCTTTTTTTCTATGACACCACTGAACCCATTTTAAATTTTAATCAGTGTATTATCTTTGTTTAGTTTAGAATAAAATACAGATACTGGGAAGCTCAGCATGTTATTTTATTTTATATTTTTTAGCAAGTACTAACCTTTTGACACTTTATCACTGTGCTATACATTTTTTAAATAAAATGTAGTGGCAGATGGTCAGCCACCAGGACCTTGTTTTGTAGGTTTTGGTGCCCCCTCTGCACTTGTAATGCTTTATACTCAATAAATGCATGAATGAAATTTGGCACTAAGCATCACCACTGTGAGAAGAAGAAATACCACAGGTGGATTTTTATCTACTGCTATTTGTTCTCACAGTGGTGACATAAAAAAACAATAATTAAAATCAATATTGAATTTGTATAAGGATGCTGTGATAGTCTGGTTCAAGACAAGGGAAGACCATGAGCAAGATATAAATTTGCTGCAAATAAAAACAGACTTTTCTTTCAATAAAGAGGTTTTTCTGAGGCAAAATTTTCTAGTGAAACAACAGCTACTTATAGAGTATTTCACATATTACAAAAGTAATAACACTGTAAGTAATCATCTTCTTGGGGTGTTCATGAGTATGTTGAGCCATTTGTGTTCTACTCTATGGCAACAGACTGTCACAGACAGACAAAATGTGTCATCAGACTGACTCATGAAGGGCTTGCAATTTGCTGATGATGCTTCAGTATTACAGGAGCAATATGAAAGAGACTCATGTTATCAGCAGAAAACAATTAGTGATCTACCCACTACATTTACATTACTACCACAGGTGACAGAAACCGCTCTATGGGCTAGTACAGCATGGCTGATATTTGATTTTAGGATGATACAACAAAAACATTAGCATGCCAATGACCCATCTCAATTCCACATGTCACATCATGTTCACCCTGTAGTCAGTGGAAAGAGGCTATGCATACACATCTTATGCTTAGTAGGGCAAGGCATACAACGTTGATGCAGCCCAGTGGCAAAGCCAGGGGTTGGCACACCTGGCTCACACCCTCCTCCCTTTTTTTGAATATTTTACCACGTAGTATACAGAGTGCAAAACGATGCTCGATCACATCCACGGACCGGGCCCCACTTAAGACCACAGTGGTGCCCCTCCTCCAATACCATGCTCACAAAAAAAAAAAAAAAAAAAAATTGCCTACACCCTTGTGGGAGCCCACACACATTCTGGTGCTCACTTCAGTGTTGTCAATCATTGCCATGACCATGTGTAAGCATAATGTGAAGGCACACATTACATGCACATTTAGAATAGAAGGACATGTGTACAAAAAAATAAAGTGCTGAAGCTCAAGCACTTTCACACCACTCAGAATTCAGGATAATGTGGCAGATTTTGCAAAATAGTCTATACTGGATAACTTGGCAGCCAAAAAAGAAGACATCACAAATTGTATCACATGTTGTCTCGAGGACAGCTAGTTAAAGCCAAGGCCATGCCTTGTGCCAATAGAATGGTCTTGCACAGCGTATTACACTATGCTGTGGCTGTTCTTGTTGATGTAGCCAGAGTTAAAGCGAAGAACAGAAGTGTCCTCTCTGCCCACTGAGGAGTGAACAGATTTTGTCTCTACTGAAGCCTTACACATAACAGCACATTAACATTTTCAGCAAGGTTTCTTTGCAAGAACCTTAAAATTCATGAATTGCAGAAGTGACGAATGGTTTGAACTTACTGATACAATTATGTCCCAAAATGACTGCTAGCTGCAAATGTGTCTCAGAAGAAGACGTTGTGCACAGCTCAACTGATCACAGAGGGAATGCCTTAGATGCTGCCCATGTTTTACTGCATTTGGCACTCTGCGCCAGCTAGCAGAATATGAAATGGAGGAATTCAGGTTCCCCAGAAGAGACTGAGATATTAAGTGATGAGAATGAAGGTTTACCTTAGAGTAAGCACAAATATGCGTCAGTGAACGAGATTCATGGTTTCATTGGCGTCCAAAAAGAAAAATGCATTTCATTCAAACATGCCTTTCACTGGACTACGGTGAACATAGCCAAACAGAAGATTTCCTGATAACAATTTATCAAGCGGGAGAAAAGGGAGCTGAAGCAGCGAAAATTTGTCACACATCATCCACAGAACATTCAAGTGGGTGGAGAAAGCTAATATTTTGAAATAAAAACCTGGTTATGACATCATGTTAGTCCGTGTAGCATTGAGGCTGTGTCGGAGTATGTAATGAACCATATCCATATTGCCAATGGGAAAAGATGATGAGGTGAGCAACAGGAATGTAGAAGTGAATGGGTTGTATCAAATAAATTGTGAAACCTTCAGATGAGTAAAATAACAGCGATGTTTGTGGTGTCATTTTTTACGTACACTAACAAAAAATGTAGACATGTGTTTTCGACAGCAACAAGGTGTCTTGCATAAAATGTAAACACACATTACGCTTCATATTTGGATTCTTTTAAAAACAAGCTATAGCGCCTCTCATATGGTGCATGACTACTTGATATGCACATACATTTAATTCCAGCTTTAATGAATATATCACACATGCTAAACATTTTCTTCTAGGCTGAAACTTCAATTACTTCAATACTTGCTGAGCTCATTGTGACATGTTATAGAGCAAACGCGAACTTGTATAGAGCAAAGTAAAGAGAGCGTCAGAAAGCCGCGCAACACGATATACACCAGCGCCCAATAATAAACATTACTGACCAGTCAATTCCTTCGGCTATTTGTAGATAGCATCGCGGTATCGCAGCGTGCAATGCCGCTGCCACTGTAGGCCTTTTCTTTATTGTAATACAAAACGTTTGTGCGTGTTGGCGCCCGAATTCCTGCTAGCTGTAAAAGATCGCCGTAGCGCCAAATGCAACTCAAGCGACACGACTTGTGTGCGGTAACGACGACGACAACAACAAAAAGGGAGCGCGTAATTAGCCTCGAACACAGATGACTACGGCGATGAAACACTTGCGGCCGAAAAACGCGTCGTGAAAATACAACAGCCTCAATTTCATGATAAACGTGGCGGCTTGAACCAACGCATTCAAGAGCTTGTCAGCGTCGTCTGCTGTTGGTAATGGTTGCCGACCTCAAAAACTGAAGCAGCCTCAACAGTCGTCGCGTCGTCCAACCAGAGTGCGCATCAGAGCCACTCACGCCAACGTTTCTAGTTCTAGAAACGTTGGTTCACGCAAAGCTCATGCGGCTAGCGCTTGTGTTGCATTTTGGCGCCGGGTCGCCATTTCGCTCTCCGTTTGCGGGCGGCAGGGGTCCCGCCACGTGCTGAGCGGGTAGAGTTACTGTACATGCTACCTTTAGGTACAGTGTACTGGTACACTGTACTTTAGGTAGAGGAGCGGGTGTATTCTGCCGCAGAGCCACCGTCCGCGCCGAAGCACTACATATCAGCTTCCCGCTTCTTGTGTTGATAATAATATACATGTCGCTGTTGGCATAGTTATGCAACAGTAATCATTCGACTGTTTAACATGTCTGCGTACATTTTGCGCATATCTTTAGCGAGACAAAAAAAAAAAATACAACACAGCTACCTTTCACTAACACCGATACTGAAGGCACGTGTGACCATCCGAAGTTGTTTCACAATCGGGGCTGTACGACACAAGATGTGTACCACGCATGGTAGCAAATACGTTGCTCTGAGAGTACCATATCACGTAGCCCCGCCGCGGTGGTCTAGTGGTTAAGGTACTCGGCTGCTGACCCGCAGGTCGCGGGTTCGAATCCCGGCTGCGGCGGCTGCATTTCCGATGGAGGCGGAAATGTTTTAGGCCCGTGTGCTCAGATTTGGGTGCACGTTAAAGAACCCCAGGTGGTCGAAATTTCCGGAGCCCTCCACTACGGCGTCTCTCATAATCATATAGTGGTTTCGGGACGTTAAACCCCACATATCAATCAAATCAATACCATATCACGTACAATATCCCTCAACAACCACGGATCGAATTACCTTGAGGATTACATAACGCCATTCAATTCTATAATTAACGCATCATCCCTCATGCCAGGGACATCACGCCAGAGAGATTCTAACTCTATGACAGAACGCAAAAACACGCGCACTAGGCGGCCCACACTTCGGCGTGCAAAAAAGACGAATGCTGAACAATCAACAAATGTAGCTCGAATCGAAGTGGTCACCATTCAAGTCCACGATTGTGGTGCTGCTTAGTCTTGTAAAACACAAACGCAAAAAAAATTTTGTCTGTTACTGTGACATCCATTCTCAGTGCGCAACAATGCCTTGATTATAAAACGCAAACCTTTATATTCAAATATACATAATATTTATTATCAGTGTGAAACAAGTTATTTAACTGCCTGCGCTTTTAAACCCCTGATGAGCACAGCCCATTCTTCTCTCACAAATCTATCCGGGTAATTTGGATTTGGGGAAGCTTTGGGGGTTGTGTGGTAAAAAAAAAAACTGATAAGCTAACAAACATTAACGCTAAATGTATATATTTCTGTTCACTTTTTTTTTATCGGAATAAGTTTTTGAAATAAAAAAAAATCGTTGCGATGACCGCAGTTATTTCCTTTCTCCATGACGAGCACACTACGAGCGTCTCTGTTTGCTTTGAGCGCGTTTGAAGCGCATTTTGTAATTTCTATGGTGTTTGTAGTAGCACTGGTACTCGTATGGACTGAATGTTTTTATAAGCAGATATGGCCAAGTTCAGGGTAAAAAAGACGGTTGAAACGACAGTTCTGCGCCATCGACGTGAATGTTCCAACCGTCGGCCATGCAGAACCTTGCGAACGAGCCCCTTTACAGCACGGTAATGTGATTATTGGCATGGAGATCCTTTCATTTGTTTTTACAATGCTCGCTTGCCCGGAATGCAAGAACATCTCGCTCAAACTGGAGGGGCGCTCCCAGCACGCAATATGCTCAGTTGTCCGTGGTGCATGCTGCACACTAATTTGAATCACCCAAAAAGGCAGGAAGTTCTATTGAGCTGTATTCTGGAGCTGTGATTCGCCCTTGTCGACACTGGCGAAAGTGACGAACATGCCACTGCGGCCTTTTTGCATTCTGGCTACCAAAACATATCTGCAAAGCTTGTGAAGCTGCTGAGAATGTTGCATCTAAATCGGTGATGAGTGCTGCTGCTGAAGTACTACGTTGTGTTGTTGTGCCATGTAGTGAATGAGTTGTGTCAGTTCAAGGTACAGCCGGCCATTTTTCTAACCTGAACGCGCGAGCGTCGACCACCCCGTCGGTAAAGTGCCGTATATCGAAGCATGGTTACAGTGTACTAGAAGGGGGCAGTGGAGTGAACGAGGTGGCCACGCCGTATCTCGGCTGATTCTCCGGCGGGTGACAGTAGCGGCGGCGCTAGAGTCGCATGGTACTGAAGATCTCAGAAGCGTCTGCATTGGGAGCGCGCGCGAGTAGCCCGTGAAAGCATGCATTTGCTTGTTTTTAGCGCGTTTAATGCATTTCAGAGCCTTTATCAGTGTATGCACACCTGCTAAACGCAATAGTGCACGAGTAAACATGCAGTCACGCAGAATTTTGCGTCGGGACATTCACTGTTTCAAAAGCCTGCTGACAAAAAAAAAAAAAAAAAAAGATGCGTACAATCAGAATTTGCACGGATCCGCCTAGCTTTTCACTCAAGCACCGCTTTGAGCGGCGCTACATCATAAGTGGCTACTAGCGTGCTACAAAAAGGGCAGTGTCAAAACCGCGCTCGTATAAGTCCCCATATAAGTCCACATGTGCTTGATTGTTTCATAAAGAACCCGATTATAAGTAATGATGTCAGAACATTTATATCCGTGACGATTAAGTTTTATCATCCCAGTTTTGCGGAAGATAAAATTATTGCTTTCTGAAAGGTTTTCTTGTTTTTCAACCGCGTGCTTTCGCACTCAATTTGCTTCTTTTATGCAAGCTCCAGGAGGCCGAGCCAAGGAGCCAATCTGAAAGAACGCCTGTACCTCCTAGTCAAGAACTCTGTGCGAAAGGGGGTTATCTTAAACATATTAAAGAGTGCCAGTTGTATAGTATACATAGCCCGTCTGTTACTTTGCGTAAATTCACTGTAATAAGTTCTCATTTTGTATCAACAGCTTAAATTTTACTGTTTTCCTTATATTATATATGCGTAACGCCGTTGCAAGCGAGAAAATGTATGGCGATGTTTAGTATCATAGGTGTAGTTCTTTTATTAAGTGTCAAAAGTGTAGGCAGGCGTTGGGGAAACATTTTAGGCGTTGGTGAAACACAAACTTTTCGCATAAAAGCGTTTTTCACATAAAAGTGTACGCAGGCATTGGTGAAACAAAAAGTGAAGCATATTGCCGCTTACTCGCATCCCGAGTAAGCGGTAGTATGTTTCACCTTTTCCTTGGTTGCCTCCTCTGGCGGCGCGTCTTATCTACCCCTAGTTACCGATGGCTCTCCTTCGCTCGTTTCTTCTTCTTCGTCTTCTTGTGTTCTGTCGCTTGCCTCGTTAACCCGTTTGTTTCGTTTTTTCTTTTTTTTTCTTTTCGCTTTGGGGTCTTCTAAACTGTGAGGGGGGCCCTCTGCTACGGGAACTTGTATCATTTCGCTTAGATCTTCCGAAGAAGGCTGGTCCACCAGCCGAAACTGTTAAGATTAAATAAATAAATTACTGTTTTGTTCCCTGTACTGCACAATTCTCGAAGTTTATCATCTTTATATATATATATATATATATATATATATATATATATATATATATATATATATATATATATATATATATATATATATATATATATATATATATATATATATATATATATTGTAACGCGGACTGAAAGAGCGAGGTAGAAGAAGAGATCGGACGCGCTCGAGCGATGGTGATTCGGCAGTGACGGTAGAGCGCTGACATTTTTCATTGTAAATAAACCCATCACATCCGTAACAGCTTTGGTGGAGCGGTGCTGGGTAACTTGCCATCCTGGACCCCGCAGCAGAAGTTCTTCGAAGAAGCAGACGCTTAGCTGGCCTACCTCCGGACAACATCAGCATGAACGACGACACAGCAATCCCATCGACGTCCTACGCTGCTGCATCCACCAGTGCCACCGACACGGCACAAGGTGGCCGTCGACCTCGACAACCAGACTACTGGGCACCTGAGCCACGAATTTTCTCAGGTAAAACTGACGAAGACGTGGACGCTTGGCTAAAACACTTCGAGAGAGTGAGCCGCTACTACGAATGGGGCGCACCGGCGAAGCTCGTGAACGTAGTATTCTTCCTTGCCGGGACAGCCTTGCTTTGGTTTGAGAACCATGAACATGTGCTCCCCACTTGGGATATATTTGTTAAGGAACTGAAGGCCTGCTTTGGGGACACGAGTTCCATGAAAAAGAAAGCTGAGCAAACGCTGTCACGTAGGGCTCAGTTGCCCGGCGAGACGTGCACAACCTACATTGAAGAAGTGTTGAAGCCTTGCGGAATTGTCAACGCAAATATGTCTGACGAAGACAAAGTCGGTCATTTGTTGAAAGGCATCGCCGAGGACGTGTACAATTTTTTGATAACAAAAGAAAACTTGAACAGTCCTTCGATTTTCAGGCAGCAGTGTCGCGCATTCGAGGCGTTGAAGACCCGAAGAATTTTACCCAAGTTCGGGCGCTTGGACAATGTTCCCACTGTCGCAAGTATGGACGTCGCCACCTGCGAAGACATTTCCTACCTCGTACGTCGGGTAGTTCGAGAAGAGCTCGTACGACTTCAAGCAGGTGACGTTCACCACCAATGCTCGTTCGCCGCGTGCCCCGAACCACCTCCCTACTAGATGCGAGAGCGTCACGTCGAAAACCGACCACGCACAGAAACTGCAGATTTTACCCCGCGGCTTCCGTTTTCCCCGACGGGTCGTGGCCACCACCGGATGTCATCATCACGACGTGCCGCTGCGGACCCCCGACCGTCGTCAACCAGGCCTCTACCAGAAGATTACTATATGCTTCATCATAAAATGTTCCTGCGGAGCACGACCCGTCTCCGCGTACATCTGCCACCTCTGCTCCGGCTAACGTAAGTCGACAAGTCCCCGTTTGCTACACATGTGGTCTCCCAGGGCATATTTCGCGCTTCTTTCCCAGACGGCCGCCTGCACCGCCACGTTTTTCGACGTATCCGGCTCGTATGTACGAAACGCCTGTGCCGCCACGTTTTTCGACGCACCCGCCTCGTATGCACGAAACCTGGACCTCTCACTCGGCCGACCACCGTCCCCGACAGCAATGGCCTAACGAATTTCGCAGCGAGTCCCCTGCCTCCGAGAGAAGCCTGACGCCGCCTCCGACACGGTCCCGCCGGTCGCCGTCTCCACGTCGTCGGTCACCTTTTCCGCATCAGCTGGGAAACTAACTGGTGCGACCGATGGAGGTGCGGTCGCGGGACGGTCAGTTTCGCCAATTCCTCCTTCTGCTATGATGTTGATGAACAAAGTGCGTGTGTGTATAGACGGTGTAAATACTCTTGCTCTTGTAGACAATGGTGCTGCTGTTTCGGTGCACCTATTGGGCCCGTTTCCGCGATCTTCGAACAACAACCGCTGGATAGTATTGTACGTCGACCACCTTACCAGATACATCGAAACCGCTGCGATACTGTCTTCCACAGCTGATGGCATCGCTGCCTTTTTGTTACACTCTGTAGTTCTTTGCCATGGTCCACCTCAAGTAATCATCATTGACCGTGGTTGCCAATTCATCGCGGACGCTGTGGAATAATTGCTTCGATGACGCGCCGCGCTCATAGACCGCGCGCCCGCTCGTAGTAATCTGATCGTGCATCTGGTGCGGCCGCTCATAATAATCTGATTGTGCTGCCGCTCACAGCTTCGCTGCTTGCGAAGAAGCACGTCGCCACGAGCGCGCTAGCGCGTCGTTCCTGCCCGCAGTCTCGGTGTCGGCGGAGTTAGGGCTAAAGACGACTGCGATGACGCGCCGCGCTCGTAGAAAGCGCGCCTGCTCATACAAACCTGATCGCGCATTTGCTTGCGGCTCCTAATTATAGCGTAATTATATATTAAGTGATCATTGAGCCGTAAACACGTAACGAAGTAGCGATTTTCAGGAACCATGTCCTCGCGTCGCACAAGCAGCAGACGACGATCTCCTGAGCGAGCATCGGGCTAGGGTGGCTAGAATCCTAATCGGGCTAATGGTGAGGCAAGCTGAGGTGACATGGCGGCCACAGCCAATCAAGGGCCTCGACCCGACCTTCAAACATTTGCTTTTTGTGCGCTTGTTTTTAAATGCAGGAGTCAGCTGAGGCGGGAAAGTTAAACACGGAGAAATACTGTTTCCGATGAGCCCAAGAAGCCGGCTCCCGGCCGCGCCATCGCGAAGCTATAATTTTTTGAAAATCGCCGTTTTCTTGCGATTTCCAGAAATAGTTTCACTACCTAAGTGGGTGAAACGAATTTTCTGAAGCACTTCTGCGCGGTTTTCAGTGTAGATATTTTGGAATCGGATAGAAAAAGGGTTTCAGAAACTGAAAACTTGATTTTCTAAAAATTGATTTTTTTTGCCATTTTTCGCGATCCCAATGCCACGTCCCCCCTCGCTCTGAAATAAATAGAAAACTTATTATGCAGTATGATACATTGCATCCCAGCTGGCATGTTATCAGAAAAGAAATGAGAGCTTATGTAGTGCAGCTGACTACTTTACTCTAGAAAAAGGACTTTCCAAGCTGTACAATAATCACTTACCCTTTCTTAAGTTAGATTTTGAAGGGCCTCGTTATTTTTTACAGATGCTGTACTTCTGCTTTTAAAATTTTTAGGAGTCCTTTGCTGTACCTTCTCAAGTGTGACAGTCAACTTAATGTACTTGTTTTTTTTTATTGCAATGAATATAAGCACCAGAGAAAAGGCAATGAAAACATTTTACTTTGTCAGAACTTCTTGCCATATGAGTCTTATACATAGGATCACATGCTGAAACTGTAGCTGATAACCAATGGGTGTGTTAGCACCAGATTCTGCCATAAATGAGCACAAGAATGAAACACTTGAGAGACACCGTATATATGCATCACGGTTAAATGAGGTTTTAAGTTTTTGGGAAGAAAGGGCCACTTCTGAGTGACAACTATTATCACTGCGCAATAAGCAAAGGAGAAAATGGCGATGCATTTGTGTATACCAACCATAATTTCAAGTCTGATTTATGGTTCTGAGTGGCAGCAGGCAACATACAACAGTAAGATGACTCCTAAAGTCACTTCCAAGGCTTCAGCACAAGGCGACACTGAATTGTTGTTGCTGCGATTTGCAAACTCAGTTTACTTATACACATCTTACTCAAGTCATGAAATTGAGCTCGATTCTATTACTATAATTCTGTGTGGGGCCTGTCCAAATCTGACTTGTATATGCTACAGGAAACAAGTAAGCAACTACTAATACAATTACTTCCTTTAAATTTTAACTGATTACAAACATCAAAACAGCCTCAACAATATAAATGAGCAACTACAGAAATGTAATCAATTTTACTTTGGCCTTATTTTTGTTCAAGACATTTTACCATATACTATCATGCATTATTGTTCATCCTCCACAATGCCTAATTGAAAAATTAGAGGCACGATAGTATTAAACCTTGTTCACATGTGATTTTTTTTGTAACCCACCCTGCTTCTGGGTGATTTCAATCTTGCAGGCATAACTTGGAATGATCATCCTTCTTTGCTCTCTCTCTCTTTTCAGTCATAAGCTCATGCTGAGTTTTTTTAGTTTATCAGAGCTAGCAATACAACCAATACATGCATCGATGTTGCATTTGTACACCCAATCTCGACCTTGTTTTGACATCTTACCCTGATAATAAGCTATATATTATGTACTTGCATGGGATAAATGATCAGTACATACCCACAAATTTTGATTTATTTATTCACCTATTTATTCATGATACCTCAAAGGTTCTGATGTGGGACATTGCATGAGGGTTGGGCACACCGAACAAATGGCCGGTCTTGTTAAAACCTTTACAGATGGTCTTCATAGGTTGCCATGAAATGAGAAATATATTGGTGATTAGGGCATTATCAAGGAGAATCAGTGGGGGAACACCATATGTTTAGGTTCACAAGATTCTACTGAAGCACTTACAACAAATGCAAGGAGCGATATCCTGAATTTCAGCCCTTTTTTTTCCAACAAAGGTAAACTGGTTGTCATCTTCAGGCTATGATCATACAAGAGCTTTAGCATATGCCCCGTTGTCTTTTGTGTCAATGATGCCGCATACGATGCAATAGTTTAACAAACCTTAAAACTTGGCACAATGGCACACAGCTTCAGTAAGCGAATAAATGGGACCTACATAAGACAAGAAACACATGACATGTGTTAACTTCCATGTATCTGCATTTGTCACTTTGCCAGCAAATACGTAAGGAATCAGACACATGCATAGTATATGGCAATGCACTTTGTCACAGTATTTTAACATCAAGAGGCATCACAAAACATTGCTCAAAAAACTTTTCCACCTTCCGAAGTTTTAACGGAGGTGTCACTGATACTACATACATCACTCCCTTCTCAGCATGAAATGCTTCCAACAGTCTACATGCCATTCTATCACAACTCCTGCCTGGAATCCTTACCTTATATTTATTCTCAACTGACATGCTCTGCCACCCACGCAACAATAATAAAGATTTTTCCATCCACTCTGGACAGCGTTCACTTTTACCAACCAGGCTCGAAACTTCAAGTGGTCATAAGCCAAATAGGGGTTAGTAGGTATATCAAACACAAGGCTACACAACTATGCTTGTAAGATTGAATATAGACAAACAATATAATACTTATGTAAAAAACAAGTGCAGGATGAGTAGAGCACTTTCTATGAAGGCTTTGTTAAAACATGGCAGAGAAGCTTTTAGTAGGAAACATTTAAAGCCAACATCAAAAATTATATACACCATAAAAATCCCAACACTGCGAATATTCTGAAGGTGGGCAAATATATTGAATAATATTGAACATACCAAATTAAATAATTCTATAATGAAAACTATAAAGGAAGCTTAGACTGCAATACCAACAACTGTGTCTATCTTCTAGAATTCCCAGCTTGCAAATTTTAATATATAGGTCAAACTGAAATACCATTTAGATTATGTTTCAATAAGTGCAAGGCACATGTGACCAGAGATCTTAACCTGCCTCTTTCAAAGATGTCATTTGCTTGATCAACTAACAACAACAGTATTGGAATCTGGTTTTCAATCCCACCACAAAAGAGCTAGAGGTGCGTGAATCCTTAATTACATATGAATTCAAGGTCGTATCAGTGAAAGTGTTGGAAAGCTGACATTCCTGACCACGTAATAGATGAGGCAGTCTTGCATATGGTATCTGCTAATTAAATACGTTTTCTATGCTTGTTTTAGACCTGTTTTTACTGGCTTTAATGGTGCATATTGTCGAGTTCATTTTTACTACTGTCACTGCTTTTATGGTTTATATTTTACCTTTTATTTTCTAGTTCATTTACTCTTGTTACCATCAGCATGCTTAATTTCTTATACACATTCACTGCCTGTTTTCACTGCTGTTACATTTTTTATTGAATTCCTTCTATATTGAAGTTCTTGCTTCCATAAGTAAGCCTGTTCCTGTGCATAGCTCACACTTTGTTGTTGAAATCTATGTTTTGCTTGCAATTTTTTCATGCAGTCACAACTATATCGAATAAGTACCTATGTTTATTTCTAGTTGCATGATATGTCTACTCTCATTAATTCAAACTCGGAGAGACCTCTGAATTTTGTTTGAATTATCAAGAAGTTTGAATTGTGAAAAGTTCTCAGTTGACTCTGGGTGAGGTGACACCACACATTATGATTAGGCATTAATTTTATCACATTTAACATTTTCTTCAAGTATTTTTAAGCCCTAACTGCATGCAATGAACAGAAAGCAGAGGTGTGAACTCCAGAAGTTTATTGGTGATTTATTGCTGATTACATCTTTTAAAGAAATCGTGAATTGCCAACTGCTTCTTTGCTATAGGTATGAGCCTTCAGCACAAAGCTCTGAAAAGCATCACGACATGTGCTTTGTTTCAAACATTTGTTTATTGCAAATCCTTTTTTCTTGAAAGCCTGAGGTGCTTACTTTTCACTTTAGACTGTTAGGATATATAAGCATGCAAATTTTTAAATAGTAGTGGCAATTAAGGCAGCATATATTTTCTAGTATGGAACTGCAAACAGTATAAATTAATCGAATGAGTGAGTTTAATAGAGGGCCAACCAAAAAGTGATTTTTGTTTGAATAAACCGAAAGTATGAAATATCAGTATTTGAATTATCAAGAGTCTACTGTATATCATATTTATGACGATAATAGTTAAGCACGTGTTGGGGCCCCTGCTGTACTCATGTATATAAGAAGTGCGTTTTTGCCTGTGCCCTGTATCCCCTGACGAAGGCAGGCCCTCCTGTCGAAACATTGTAAGAAAAACATTTTCACATGTTTTTTGTCATTTCTAAATGAGCATACAAAGCACTGAATCTGCAGACACACTTCTGGATATATGTGCGTGTGTGTTTGTGTGTTATTTTTACAGCTCTGTAAGTCCTTGCAGGATGTTATTAGTATGAAGGGACATTTATACCTTACTATGTAAAAAGCAGTTCAAAATGACACTGAAAAACTTTAGCTGGTTGACAATTAACAAATTCACTTAGATCAAGCCTAAGTGTTTCATTTGATAATTGTGCAAAGTAGAAAAGAAAACTCGAGTACATCAATGCTTGTAGTACAAAGTGAAACAGCATATAGACGATTTATACTCAGTAACACTCTGGCTGGAGGGTGCAAAGAGCGCAAGGTGCTTTATTTTACAGTTTGTACAAGGACGACAATTAGTGATTTCTCTTTGTGTAGATTTCTGAAGGTTAGCTCTTTGAAGTAACATGGTCACTGGCTGCGTTTTTTGGTATTAAAAATAAGTAAACCTAGTTGTTGATTTGTTGGATTCGTTCAAGATCATATATACTAGCTTCTGGCTGTGTGAATCCCAGATTATACCACCATCTATGGTTGAGCACACTGCTGTTTTATAGGCCATAAGCTTTGTTTCAGGCGTGACATCTCATAACTTTGGCCTTTGAACGCCTACCTACATTTAGCCAAGCCACATATATTTCCCATATGCTTGTTCCTGGTTATATTCAAAGCAATGAACACCACACATTTTATCTGAATTCATCGCTTCACTTCTTTATATTTAATTTATATATTTCAGTAGCTTTTTTATTTGATATTGATCGACTATCAGGTAGTTTTGTCAAATTTGATTTTCATGCCCCATTTTCACACCATTTTTCACTGCACACAAAGCATCATTAAGAAAGACCTGGTTAGCGACACGTTCTACACAAGTGACTAGAAGAAGGTCATCTGTGAGCAGTCTCAGATCAATAGAAAAATTTCGCATCAACACGGCAAATCAACAGAATTCAATAAGAGTATCCAAGTCTCTCCTAATCTTTTCTTACAACATGCTATGATACGTTACTGCTGAACAAAAAAGTGTACTACCGGCTGTGCATTGAAACCCCTCCCGTGTCCTAGAACAGTTGGCCACTATATATGCACGTGGTTGCAAATAATTCACGCAACAAAATTTTTATTTCAGCAGAATAAAATGATAACTGCTAGAACAATATTGTAAGTGCCTAAATTCACACGTGTTTTATTTCTTACTGGAACATGAAAAGTGTGGTTCTTTATTGAACTGATGCTGAGACGATTAATTACACCATTTCAAAAGCGTTGCTTGATCACCCTTTTGTCTGCTTTTATGCTTGTCTGGCAGAGCAACTCCGACCCAAGCTGCACTTTTCCTGTTGTCAAGTGCTATTTCTTCAACTTGTGTCCTACTGCTGCAACATGCTCAGCATGCATGCTCCATCCCACCACATCCTTCGGCACAGAAAGATAGAGGAGCATTGGCTCATTTTCTTCATTTTCTCAAGTTTCAGTTTTGCAGACTCCAATGGGAGACTTAAGTGTCTCTGTAACAATTTTTATTGTATGCAATTGAAGCATGTCTTGTGAAAATAATTGTGCTTTCTCTGACGTCCTTAAATGCACATACAACAAAAATATGCAACGGTGCTGCATAATTTTCTGTTTCTTGCTACAACTGTACTGCATTCAGAGCAGGTGGCAGCCTATTGGCAATTTCAAATGATGCTACATATTTTATTATCTATTCAAGGAAGGATCTGAAGACTGTCTGAGCATATGTATGTTGTAGTCATAAAAAATTCTTTGATAAATGCTCTGTTATTGCTCACCCTTTCACAACACCTACATTTTCCAATGATTTATATGGTAGTATTGAACAGTGGTCACACGAGATTTCTTTCGTAACCAATTCTACTCCTGGGTCATTTCAATCTTCCAAACATAAATGAGCATGATTATCCTACTTTATTTTCTTTCTTTTTAGTCATATGCTAAGAACTAAGGCTTTTTTCTTTACCAAAGATACTAATACATCCGACACTGTATCAATGCTGGGTGTATGCACTCAACCCTGACCTTGTTTTGACCCTACTTGCATTTCAGTTTATTTATTCACCCATTTATACATGATACATCAAAGGTTACGATTTGGGACATTACATGAGGGGCGGGCACACTGAAGGAATGGCTGGTTGGGTTAGATTTTGCAAATTTACAGATGGTTTTCAAATGTCAGTTTGAAAAGAGAAATATATTGGTGAACAGGGCATTATCAGATGCAAGGGCATGATTGTGTTGGGAACTATGCAGAAAAAATAAACACTTATGCACACATGGCAGATTCGAAGCATTTTTATGCATGCTTGTGGTGAGAAAAACATTTGCTGGAATATTGATATAGTTTTCTGGGGTAACAAATTAAAATATCTGCAGTAAATTGTTGTCGAGCACATATGCAATGAGAGCTGTGTGAGAGAAGAGACAATCTAGGTATTAGAGCTGAAACACTTCATATGTCATCCACAAGAACGAATCTGACACATTTTTTCCGGACCTATATTACAGAGAAATAATCACATAACTTTGATAGCTGTTACCGAATGTACAGGCATTTTCTACCTGAGTTGAATTGATGCTTAATATGCAGTTAGTCTGGCTAAAGATTCATGATGAAACAAGCGCTAAAAAATACACACACTCAAATAGGACACAGACGATCGCTTACTAACAAATGAAGAAATTAATTCCGAAGGGAACACTAATAAATGCATAACATGCATGTACGTCATTCCAAACTTCCCTCTGTCTTCGTCAACAATGTGACATACCAAACAACCACTCCCATAATCGATGGCACACAACCGGAAACAAACACGTGTAAAGCCCCCAAAAAAACTAAGAAAAGAAAACATAAAAAAGAAAATTCGCTGGGGTATGTTACGTCCAAAAAAGCAAATTTTGCATCTGTTAGTAAAATAGACGCTTGACTGACGCAGTTGTCACCTCCTTTCCTAATTATATACGCTTCCATTATCTGTTCTGCGTCTGTTTGTAGAACAGATGCGGAATTCGCTTTTTTGGACATAACATACCCCAGTGAATTTTCTTTTTCATGCTTTCTTTTCTTAGTTTTTCGGGGGGCTTTACACGTGTTTGTTTCCAGTTGTGTGCCATCAATCATCAATTATGGGAGTGGTTGTTTGGTATATCACGTTTTTTACGATGGCAGGGGGAGGTTCGGAATCACGTACATGGGTGTTATGCATTTGTTAGTGTTTGCTTGAAAATAAAGTTTCAGTCACTAGTAAGCACTCATCTGCATCCTCTCTGAATGTGTGTACTTTTTAGCACTTGTTTCATCATGAACCATTACCAACATGCCCAACTGCCAGTCATGGCTAAAAGTGATGCTGAAGACAAGTTTTAGCATAAATATAATTACCCAGTAACCATGTTACAAGAATTTGTTAAGTCATTAATATAATGGGTCCAAGACAGGTCACTAGATTCATGCCCTCTTAGATATTCAGATGTTTTGTACTGAGCTAAAATGTGACTTTTGGTTAGGGGTAGGAATGCACTACATTATTACGATGCTGATGAAAAGACACAGGGGAGTATCTTACTTACTTTGAAGGACACGCACAATTTGCAACACCATTCCTGGATTAGGAGCAGATCATCCTAGAGAGTAGAGCTCTCTTATGAATGTTGTTGTTGCGACACACTATCATTTACAAAAAGGCATATATTGTACTGGACAACACATTAAGTGGAATGTCTTTACGTTCCGTTTGGTTCTTTCCACTCGCCTCTCGCTTGTTACGCGACATTTGCTGCTGCCGCCAAGGAAGCCGAAGACGAGAACTTTTCATCTGTGAAAGAGCAGCCTGAGGGCAGAGCCTTGGGCTGCTTCTCACTCATTTCAACCTCCAGAGCAGACACACAAAGAAATTGCACAGGTTTATAAAAAAATGAAAATAAACTTTACTTGCATATATAGCAAACTAACTGCATGCTTTTACACTGAATATTGAAAATTTTTTGCTTCAGAAGGATATAGACCCTTCACCACCAAAGCTCCAGAACTAATCAAAAGTTGCTGTCTATATTGCTTCATTATCTCGAATTTGGATGCTCATAAGTACAGTGCCCATCTGGCTATCCAACTGTAAATGTGCCTGTATCACTCCACAAAACACTAGTTGAATGCTTGTAAGTATGCATTTAGACGTAATGTTGCTAAAGAGCCTTAAACTATTAAGCAAACTTCCTTCACACCTCTTGTTAAAAAATTTTGGACTATGATCAACTCCTAAGGGACAAACATACAACTCTGGAAAACCTATAGGTATCCATGTAACTAATGAAGAATGCACTGCTCATGTTCTTATGACACATTTTATGACATAAAACAATTAAATTTGCATCTTCTGTAAGTACAATCGAACGACAAGTGACTCTGATACATAAACAAATGTAGCACTGACGCCAATATTTCCTCATTATAAGGGTGCACGTTTGGTTCTTTTTGACGAGTTATGTATACCATTATCCGGCACTTTCCAACTAACTCATTCATCTACCATGGTATCAAATCGCCTTGGATCAACTGTCATTGCACTGTCGGTCTTAGACCAAGTCACAAGTTGTAAGACCTATAATGTTTTTCCAGAAGTTCCTGTGCCCTTATGGTGCTTGATATATGTTGTGGAAGGTTGCGCTGCATAGTTCAAGAGAGACACTCACGAATTCACAGAAAAAAGAAAACTCCTAAAATGGGTAGGTGCAACTTCTGTGCCTTAATTCATGAGTGTCCCCCTTGTTACAGCTATGCAGCGCAAATGTCCACAAGTTATATGAAGCTAGTACCAGCTAGCCCAAAGTAGTGCTCCATTGAGCCCTTATGGTGCGTTGAGTGAGACCACTGAAGTGTTGAGCAGGGCAAAAGGCATTTTTTAAGGCTTGTTTGTAGGCACTGGACAAATTTGTTTAGAAAACATTAGGCTTGTGCAAATAGTGAATTTTAGGTTCGAAGACAATTCGAAGCAAATAGTAATTTTGGTCAAATAATTTCGAAACGAATTCGAATGTTAAATGACATATAAGAAAAAATGGGCATATTTTTCATAACCTAACTAACCTGCATATTATTAAAATTTTTAAAAACTGAAATAGAACCTCTATGCAAACGGCACTTTTTTTTTTGTTCAAAGAAACTAGAAGCAACTTTGAGTAGTAGCAGGATTTGAGTTCCGCCAAGATGCGAGTCATAAATTTACCCTTAAAATATGTAGCGTTTAGAAATTTATTATACTTACAATGTATAAGCTGTCATAACAAGTTTTAAGCTTAATAAAATGAATTGATCTGAAGGTAATATTTTCATTTAAAGGGACAGTGCGACACTTCTTCAAGTAGCCATGGAATGTGTTAAGCTTATTACCTTATGAATCCACCACCGCAGAAATTTTTAGAATCCGTTCAGTATGCACGGATTTGCAAGTATTTGTCGCACGCTTCAAGTGTCTTCTCTCTTCTCGTCCCAAAGAAATTGCTGGAAGTTAAGCAAGAAAGGATGGCAGGGGGAAAGGGTTACGCATGCTTTCCGAGATTGTGGAACCATTTGCCGAGATGAAACTACCAATCAGCAGTGTTTTCTGACAGTGCTCAAAGTGTTCCAGGCCCCTTTAAGTTTGAAGGGGGGCTTCACGGCAGAGCGGCTTTCTTTTGGATAGGGGCTTTCATGGTTTAATACTTTAATACTGCAGTGAAACAACCTTTACAAATGGTACATTCGAATTGATATGCATGCCTATTCGTTCCTTGCAAATACTTAAAAATTTTCAATAATTTAAAGTCGAATAGAAGCCAATTCGAATACCGTACTATTCGTTCAAGTATTTAAAGAATTATAATATTTGCACAAGCCTAAAAACATGTTAACTAAGGGCACATGCATGGGCATGTTTTTGTTTGGTTGTGTAAGAATAAGAAAGAAGCAGTTTTAAAGATGGAATGGTCGAAGTTTATAGCAAAAGCCAAGAACGTGGTCAGCATTGCTAATTTTGTAGTAAGTAGGGGTGTTTCAAAATAATTGAACAGATAGCTGCTCACCCAAAATACCTAAAAAGTTCCAAGTGACAATTACTTGAGCAATATATGCATTATGTTTACTATTTAGGACACACCCATGAATTTACAATAACTAACACCTACTTTCATGCCAGATAGCTACACACAGTAACTATATGGCGGGTAGTTGAAATTGTCTGCATTAGTTATTTAACATATAACACCATTATCAGCAAATTATGAGTAAATGCTAGGTGATAGCAAACAAAAACATTTGTTGGTATGAACAGGGAGCAAACTGGGCTTATCAGGGTACTGAACTAGTGCACTATAGACTTATGCTATAGAAGTTATAGAAGTTGGGAGTAATAGCCATTGAGGGTTACCATTGTGGGTGCAGTTTATAGGAAGCATCTAATGTACTACAAGATGTTAATGCCAAGACTTTTATTGTAAATGTTTATGGCAAACCTTATCAAAACTGTTACCGAATTTTAGAACAATCCAGTCTGTGAATGATGATTGCATCAAGAATGTGATGTAATTAATGAGTATTCAAGATTTTAAAAATTAAGCTGTGTTTCATTTTGAAGTGTATTCATACTGTGGAGTGTTGCTTTCAGTGCACGGCAGTGAAGACGTATTCATTTACTGCTTGAAAGGTTTGTTAGAATATTAGAACGGCACTGGTCTTCAAAATTTTGAGAACCAAAATATAAATGTTCAGTGTCAGCAAATAAATTAGTTTTGCAACACCAGCCACATGAACAATCACTGGAGTGTGGTGACTGCATAATCATTCTGTCAACTAGGACATTGGCAATCATTGCAGAAGACAGAAAATTTTTTTAATCAATGTGTCATAAGAAGAGGTGCAGGGCATTCTTTATCATGGATAACTATGTGTATAGTAGAATTATATGAAAAGCTTATTGCCACAGAAGACCAAAAAAAAACCTTGATAAGTGTCATATACAGGTCACAATATAACAAAACTGGACACTTTTTTCAAGAACTTGGAAAACTCCTCAATACTTACACTAAATTCATGACACTTGGAAAACTACTTTATACTTACACTGAATCCAACATTCACATCATTTTGCTGGGAGATATCAATAATGATGTTGCTTAGGAGGACTCCACTAATTATTCTTATGCTGGCTTACCCACTGGCGAAGGTATGGGACAATGAATAACATCAACTAGATGAGAATTGAAACTTGAGCAAGTTGGTACATATTCATCTTAATTTTAGCAGCGCATTGGGGTACGAGGACTAAGAAGAATGAGCACAACACCTGCACATTCTTTCTTCTCAATCCTCGTCCCCCCGTGCACTGCTAAAATTAAGATGAACATCTGCTACTCTTATAACAAGATCACAACAAAGTGTACTTGATCACATTATAATGAACCATTTATCACTGATATTTAATTGTAACAGGCACCATTTCATGTGACATTACTGGTCATCTGTCAATGTTTGCAATATCAAACCTTGCTGTATCACTTTTACAGTGGTTTACATGTGGATTAACATACACCTATTTGTTGATTTCGAATACTTCAAAATTATCAATATTTTAAACTTCAGTAAAGTGACTTTGAATACTCTAATATTAGTTCAAGTATTTGAAGCATTCAAATATTTGCCCGAACCTACATATTTTACTTAAAAAAAGATTTTCGACTCTTTGGCCAGAAAAAAATGGCCAAGAAATGTATTCTGCAGGATCAACCGAGAAAAAATATAATGCATTCATTAACATTTTAAAAACACACGTGACAGTTGGAGAGACCACAATCACTGTTACTAGATTTAATTTCAAATGCACACCATGGATAACTGCTGGTGTTTTGTGCTCCATGAATCACAAGAACAGCATGTATAAAAAGTTGAAGCATCAGCAGCATAACATCAGTTTCGAAGCAAGGTACAAATGATACAATGGCCACCTTAACAAAGTTTTGGAAATTTCGAAGTGGGGCTATTTCAGTCCGAAAATAGCACAAGTTAATAACGAGAGTAAGGCGATGCAAAAAATTATATATTGATTAAGCCCCAATAAAGGAACAGTGATTATGTTCCAGAGATTAATAAATATAATAACAATATGATTAAAACTACTCTTATAAGCAATGTTTTTAATGATCACTTTGGAAATTTAGGCACTGCAAGCAACACAATATCATGCAACAACATTTGTGCCTTTTTTCACGGCCAGCACAAAAAGCTTGAAATTAATTTTTGTTATCTCAAACCGAACAAATTAAAAAAGCAATTCTGTCACTAAAAAAACCAAGCCGGTTGGAGACAATGGTATATAGTTTGAAATTATAAAACACTAATCTACACCACTAGCTTAGCCATTAACATATAGTATGTCATCAATGATATTTGTGAAACAGGTTGGTTTCCCTTGAAATTGAAAGTCCCCAAAATAATGCCCATGTTTATCAAAGGTGACAAGATAAAAGTTTCTAATTATCGTCCAACAACTATACTGTGAGCATTGACCAAAGTTTTTGAAAGGACAGTATACTGAATACCCAACAATTTTTTTTGAGAAACGTAATGTGCATGCATCTGAGAAAAAGGGAAAATCAACAAAACATCGTCTACCTAATATTGTTGCAAAAAAAAGTAAATCAGATAATAAATTACTTAAAATGGGCATATTCACTGACCTCATGAAAGTGTTTGATATGCTTGACAATGACACATTAATAAACAAATTAGAACACTATGGAATACGGCGAACCGCATGAACACTTCTGTCTAAGTATATAAATAATAAAGAGAAATATATATACATATATATGTAAAAGGTGTGTCGTCATGTCGATGTATCATGAACAGAGTGTTTTTGCAAGGATTGATTCCGGGGCCGTTTTTGTTTTTTATGTTATATCAATATCTACCATCCATGCAGATTGTGTCCTTTATGCAGATGACATTAATACATTCACGACAGACAAAAAAACGAAAATATACTAAACAACCAAGTAGCAACAGTCATGAAAAAAGCAATGTCATTGCTTCATGCAAACAAACTCCTTGCCAACAGCTCTAAAAGTAGTTATACTACCTTTGCCCCCGAAAACACTCACCTCACTTCAATTAACCATCCTGAAATAGATAATGCATTACTTGAAAGGGCTGGTAACACAAAATTTCTTGGTGTCTACTTAGACACACAACTTTTATGGCACATGCATGCTTAGGTCGGCAAAAAAAAGTGGAATGCACTCAGACTTACTCGAGAAATATATTTGGTGCATTATGCTCACTCGTACTCAGACTCACGAAAATATTACTCACCTGGACTCACTCAGACTCACAGTTCGATCTGAACGAGTCCGAGAGAGTCGACTCTTGAGTGTGATTGCCAATCTATGCATGCATGTTCATAAGACTACATGTAAAATTTAAAGAAAAATACTTATTATTTACAGTCTGTGTTACATTTTTTCATCAGTGGCAATGGGAACATTATGTCAATTTTTCTTACTTTCACACGTCACATATGCAATGACAATTTATGGAACATACCCGACAATGCTGAAACCTCTAGAAGTAGCACGGAATACAGCACTACATGCCCTCAATTTCATACAAAACACACACCCAGTTTTATATGTTTATGAATCACTGAACATACAACAGATTGTGTCAATTATCATGTTTTACTACTTGCCTACAAACTTTTAATAATGCTGTTCTATGCCTGTCAATAGCATAATTAAAATATAAAAAAATTACATATTCATTACTTTTCACCTTAACCGCATCATTTTGCATACCCCACATAAGAACCCACCACACATCTAATACATTATATTATGTTGCATCGAAACTCCGGAATTCTTTGCCTTGCACCACCAATCATTCACTCGTTTGAGTTATATAAACAGTTTGTTCAAGATCACGTACCTAAAAAACTTACAGGGGTAATGTTTGATTTTATAAATATTATTCCAATTTGTTTCTGTAATTGGTTACTTGGCAATTATCTAATCCAAAACTTGTCTTCAGCATCACTTGCAGCCAGACTAGCTACATATAAAACTTCAATTTAATCTAAACTGCAATATGTTTGCATTTTTTATAACAATCATCAAATAAATATAATTAGTAATTATCTAGAGTTTATTCATAACCAATGTCCCAGAGTCATTCTTTTATTTATTTATTTTATTTTATTTACAGGTTCTGCAGGCCTATACTTAGGCCTTAGCAGGAGGGGCAACAAAAAAAGAAGTTGTACGTTGTCACAGTACTTAATCAAACAACTTATGAAGCACTTGAACAGCAGTATTACAGCACATAATCAATTAAGGAACAAAACCCTCATCCGCAACAAAAGTCTACAAATAATTCATTCAGGCACTGTCAACAAGCCATGTTTGTACATATCATTCAAAACTAAACTAGACAGAAAAGTGTCGGGTTGTTTTTCAGTATTTTCTGATTGAAAAGCCCTTATTGGTAAGGAGTTTCAGTCAGCAGTAGTCCTGGCTAAAAAATTGTTTTTGGGAAAAACACTCTCTAACAATTTTTCTTCGAGTTCGGAAAAATGCTGTGCACTAGTGTTGGGTTTTAAATTATTTTCTTTATTAGCATAATCTCACGGTTTATGCAAGGGTTATGTGAATGCTTGGATATTCTAAGAGGCACAATGCTTTTTGTGCTTAAGTGCACAATACCACAGCACCCTTGCCAGGTGCTATCAATATCACTAACAAAAGGGGTGAGATGTGTTTTAAATAATTATTTACTGCAAGATCATCTTGATTGATATGTGGGGTTTAACATCCCAAAACCATCATATGAATACGGGAGACGCCGTAGTGGAGGGCTCCGGAAATTTCGACCCCCTAGGGTTCTTTAACGTGCACCCAAATCTGAGCACATGGGCCTACAACATTTCCGCCTCCATCAAAAATGCAGCTGCCGCAGCCGGGATTCGAACCCGCGACTTGCGGGTCAGCAGCCGAGTACCTTAGAAATTAGACCACCGCGGCGGGGCTGCAAGATCATCGTCTCAACTGAAATTTTTTACTACACTTTCCACTGGCGTTGTCACCGATTTACATTGACCATACCTATCCCAATCAAATTATATTATACTATGATCACAAATACCAGTTTTAATGCAATAGTGGTTCTGGTAAAGACTTCCATTGTAAATAGCAGATCAAGTATCGGACTCCCCCTTTTGGGATGTCTTTACCATTTTCTCAAGGCTAAATAAAAACATTATGTTTAGAAATGTGTCTGATGAAGAAGTACCATAATTTGTATCATCTCAAACAATGGCTGGAAGGGAAAGTTGAGATTTCCATTAAAATACAATTTTTTTTATAGACATAGCAGTTCATCATTCAAGAAACTCACAAAAGAATCCTTAGCATTGAGATAATATACCACAGAGAGAAAAAATAATGTCAAAAAATGAAAGCTTTAAAAGCACACTTTACTCTCACTAGAAGACGCTCAGCAATAAATATATCAATGCCATGCTTGATGATGAAAGCCACTCCACTGCCACGAGAAATGTGATCACATCGACAAAGTTGGTAGTCAGGTAGAACTAACTCAAACCTCAATATAACAAGTACATATATAAAAAAATAATGGTTATAATGAACTAAATGAAAAATAGTCTTGCAATAAATATGGTCTTAGGAATAAACCTTTATAAAAAATTTTTGGATATAACGAACTTATTTTTGAGCAAAATACAACTTTGTTATAATGAGCTTTGAGTATATGTCTATCGCCAATGGCTCGGACTATGCTCCAACAAATCAATTGTTTTTCTTCAAAAACCTAAGCTGTGTCTTCTCTCCATGGCCTCTCACAGCAAATGTACTCAAATATATTTCTGCAGATTTTTTACAGCGAAAGCTGTTATGAGATCACAAAAAGGGCCGCGTGTGCAGTAGTCCGCCATCGCCAGTGTCCGTAACTACTATCACGCAAAATAAGAAAAAATCCAAGTAAATAAAAAAGACCAAGGACACAGTGGTATTCCAATCTCAGTCTCTTGCGCACCAGCCCAGTATTCTACCACTAAACCACGACGCCAGTGCTTGAAAC
This sequence comes from Rhipicephalus microplus, assembly GCF_043290135.1. Taxonomy (NCBI): domain Eukaryota; kingdom Metazoa; phylum Arthropoda; class Arachnida; order Ixodida; family Ixodidae; genus Rhipicephalus; species Rhipicephalus microplus. Next base: position 133,129,065 of record NC_134710.1, on the reverse strand, counting down.
TCCGTTGCAAAGTAGCCTTAGACAGGCTTAATGTCAGAAAAAGGATCGCATTAATATGGGTCATCAAGGATTTTATAACAGCAAAGAAACAACCAGGTGTCACACAATGCGAATTGCATGAGTGGGTCTTGCAATGCTTGAAATCATTATAAAACTTCAGGCATAATTTTTCATCATTCTCAGCTACAGCATAGAAAAATTGCGTGAAATTCCTTACAAATGTGGAGTGGGTGCCACGATTCTTCGAAAAATGACAAAGGATGGCATAGTGAATGTCTTTCTACTACACAAAAATTATGATGAATAATGACGTAGTGGGTACACTGCAAGTGTGCTTGTAGAAGATACCCAAAAAGTGTTTTAAAAAGGCTCTGAAAAGTTACTTTTCCAGCTTTTGCTGGGACTATGTTGTGCATTCCATGCAGGCCTCACAGATTTTTTTCGTTTCATTACCCCAGGAAACTAAACCAACAGTCAAGCCACTGTTTTTCTTGCCACATGCATGCATCAAAATTCTGTTTACCTGCCATGTTAATGCTCACTCTTTCTGCATAATGCTCAACAATGTATGTAATGCCCTTCTATCTGATAATGCCTAATCACCAATATAATTCTCGTTTCAAAGCAACCTTTGAAGACCATCTATAATGTTGCAAATTCCAACCCGAGTGGCCATTTCTTCAGTGTGCCCACCCCTTGTACAATGTCCCACGCCGAAGCTTTTAGAGCATCATGAATAAATAGGTGAATAAATATATCAAATTGCAGGTATGCAGTGATCACCTATAGTAGGCAGGTACATAATATCTAGCCTACAATCAGGGTAGGATGTCAAAAGAACGTCGAGGTTGGGTGTACACATGGAACATTGATACACGTGCTGGTTGTATTACTAGCTGTGATAAAAGAAAACTCGGCAATAGCTTATGACTGAAAAGAGCACGCAAAAAAGAATGACTGTTTCATGTTTTTTTTTTTTGGGGGGAAATTGAAATCACCCAGGCCTAGGATGGGTTACGATGAAAATCACATGTGAACAAGGTTTAATACTATCGTGCAAATAATTGAAAAGTGGGCGTTGTTGATGGTGCACAATAACACACGATATTATATAATAAAACCTTTTGAACAAAAGTAAGGCTAAAGTAATTGATTACATTTCTGTAATAGCTCATTTATTTTGCTGAGGCTGTATTTGATGTCTGTAATCAGATACAATTTAAAGGAATTCTAATAGCAATCTGTTACTTAATTCCTATGATGTATACCACCTGTCCGATTTGGACAGGCCCTGACTTATAGTCAAGCATCCTTTCATGATTTGAGTAAGATCAGTATCTTTAAATAGAGGTTGCAAAGAACAGCAACAACAATGTGATGTCGCCTGGTGTGAAAGTCTTTGAAATGAGTTTTCAACTCATTTTACTGTTGTATTTTGCCTGCTGCCACTCAGACAACCATTAATCAGGCTTAAAATTATGGTTGGTATAGAAAAACGCATCGCCAGTTTTTTATTTCTTTATTGCACTGTAATAGCAGTTGTCACTGAAAAGTGGTCCTTCCTTCTCAAAAACTTTAAACCTCCTTTCACCGTGATGAGTATACATACGGTGTCTCTCAGGTGTTTCATGCTTGTGCTCAGTTATGGCAGAATCTGGTGCTAACACACCCATTGGTTATCAGCTACTGTTTCAGCATGTGATCTTATGTATAAGACTCAAATGGCAACAAGGTTTGACAAAGTTAAATGTTTCACTGCCTTTTCCCTGTTGCCAGTATGATTTCCATTGCAATAAGGTAAACAGGTACATAGAGTCGGTTGTTGGACTGACAAAAGTACAGCTAAGGACTTTTGGAAATCTTGAAACTGGAAATTCAGCATCTGTAAGAAATAATGAGGCCCTTCAAAATCTAAGAACTCTTAAATTGTACAGCTGGGAAAGTCTTTCTGATAATGTGTCAGCTGGGATGCAAAATATCATACTACTGAATAAGATTTCTGTTTATTTCTGAGCACTTAACATATCGAAACATTAGTGAACATTTAAAAAAAAATATTCAATTTTACAAATAATCTCGACTGAATAGAATACAAAAGTGTTCACTTTGATATGTTAAGTCATAGATTAGCTGCACATATTTAGAATATATGGCATGTCAGAATTTTACTGGTGCAGATAATTCTTGATGTTACTTCACATTTTTTTTAAAAGAAGGCTTCTGTACCATGACCATAAAATATTTTAAGGCCTTCATACAAAGTTATTGTGTTTTACATATGTTCATCTTTGACAAGCACAGTCGTGTAGGTAGGTGGTTATCAATAAAATAATCCATATCCTCGCTATGATCACTGGTAGACATAGGTAGGCAAACAAATGTAGAAATCACTCACACTCACTCAAAAGAAATTACAGCATATCCACGGTGAGAATAATGAGTTGGGCAAAGCGCTGGAGGGTTTCATCACTAAGCCGTGAACTATTCACAAATATCGCCTACTACATCATCAAAGACATGACAAACACTGTATATATTTATACGAGAAATTTTATTATTCGCAAGTGGTAGCTATATGTCGCTTCCATTCCGCCTTCATTATAGTACCAGCTTTATGGTTGGTGAAGTGGTGTATCCATGATGAGGCATAGTGGAATGTTTGCAAAGACAAAGCAGTGGGCAGTTGGCAAAGGAAGAATTGATTGATTGATTGATTTGTGGGGTTTAACGTCCCAAAACCATCATATGATTATGAGAGACGTCGTAGTGGAGGGTTCCGGAAATGGCAAAGGAAGAAGTATAGGCGGTCACGTGCATACATGCAAGGAATGGACAGACCCACACCTTTAGGAGCTTCGCCCCTAAATATGTCTTGCTCTTTGGACTCACTCGGACTCAGACTCACTAAAATGTTTTTCACCTGAACTCACTCAGACTGACGGCTTGATCTGAGTGAGCCCGAGTGATTCGACTAATGAGTGAATTCGCCGACCTATGCTGGTAGAAAGGTGAGGGGTTGTAAAGAGTGCATTTACAGTCTCTAGAGAGTGGCCTGGAAAATCTGGCTTATTGCTGTGCGAGTGGCCGAGTATGTTAGTTGAGGTCAAATATGAGATAAGAATTCCAGGCAGGTGTGTGTGTGTTGGCGACACATCTGTTGAGCTTACAAAGGAAGAAATGTTTTTTGAGCATTGCTTTGTGATGTTTTTTATGTTAAATGACTGTGACATTGCATCTTGCCATATTGTGAATGTGTCTGTTTACTTACACACCTGCTGGCAAATCCACAAATAAATACAGATGGAAATTAACATATGTGCCATATTTCTTATTTTATGTGAGTCACTTGTGCACTTTACTCTTTCTCTGAAGCTGTCCCATCTTGCCAATAAGCTCTATTAAACTATTACAATGTATATGGCATCGTTGACAAAAGATGACAACAGGGCATATGCTAAAGCTCCTGCAAGATCACAGGCTGATGATGACAACCAGTTTACCCTTATCAGGACTAAAACTACTGAGGTTCCATATGTCACTCTTTGAATATCATGTAAGTGCTTCAGTGCAGTCTTGTGAAATTAAAAATGTGGTGCTCCCAAAAAGAAACTTCTAATCCTGTCATTTGAAAAATCCTACCTCATTCACAGCCTGCTGTGAACCCAATAATTATTGATTTACGAGATGTTTCAAAAAGTGACCAGCTTATTTAAGGTAGCTGCAAGCCTTAGTAGTAACCCTGTTATATGGAGGCTTAAATAAGTACTGCTGTGTGCTAATCTTGTCAAGAAATTGTGAGCTTGGCCCTTTATAGCAATCTTTTTAAGACTTGATGACCGGGAATGCAATGCGTCTTCACACCTGATGGCAGACACTTGCCTAATTACTATTACATCTTGCCAACAAGTAGCCCTTGTAAGATGCATGAACATGTACTATCATCTCGGGTCACCATAAGTTTGCTGAAACCAGCTTGTTCTTAGTTCTGGCACAGTGTGATTTTCAGAAATCGATTTCTTGCAAAGGTCAGCCTGCTTCATTGACAAGGTGCAAATATAATTTTCGACCATATCCTCAGTGGTTGTTTTCCTTGATTACTGGAAAGGATGTCATTAAGCAAACCACAAGCTACTACGTTTGAAAGAAAGTTTATGAAACATGCATGGTCATCTTGTATACTTACCTTGAGTGCATATTTGCTTAATAATTAATTTCTATTAGGTGCATATATACGATGGCAGTACCACTAGATTCAGCTTAGTATTTATCACTCCTTGAGAAATGTCATGCTATAATATTAAATCAATTTTGCAATAAAATAGATGTTTATTGCCTTGCAAACTGCTTATCACAAAATGTTTTTCCAGGGTAAACTGATATGGGCTCGTTACAAAGGCTGAAGTCGGTGGCGATTCTGTCTACCGTATTACCAATAATGAAATAGGTGATAGCACTTGTATAATTAAGGCACACACACGAGGCCTAATGACAGTGCTACATTTCCATTTTACACAGACGCGCATGCGTCTATGCACGCTCTACCTCAGTACACTGCTGCATGCACTTCGCTGCACAACATGACTGCATTGCGGCAATGTTGACCTATATTAAGAAACGGAGTGTCTAGCGTTGCGTCTAGACGTAACGATAGACGCCTTTAAAGTTATGTCCAGACGTAAAAATAAGAAATGCTGGAGTTATGTCTAGCGTGACAATACAAAACTGGCGTGTTAAACCATCTGGACCGATCATCAGTTGTGGCGTTGTAGGCTGAGACAGGACACGCAGGACGGTGAGGTCGTTGGTTCGAGCCCCACTGGCAGTTTTTTTTGTTTTTTGCACAAGTATTCTTTAAAACATCGTTGCATTAATGTTCTAAGGCCGCCGCTTATATATATATATTTTTTTTTCTTAAAGCAAACAGCCTTCGTGGCCACAGCAGACGCGAAAAACCGTGTTGCCACAGCACCGTACAGTTTTTCAGCAGCAAAATCGTGAGTGTTAGTGACAAAAGCACACCGAAAAGCGAGAATATCCTAATGACACATGAGCGAACCTCCGAGACTGCCAAATGATTACTAAACTCAAGTGCATATTGTGAACCACTTGACGGATGTAACTTTACCAGCTGATCATCGTTACGGCTGTACATGAAACAGAGACCAAATTAGAGGGGATGGGCTTGGCTCCAGTGTCTTTTTTTTTTTCAAGAAAGGGAAATGCATTAAAGAGTCATTATCAGCATTTATGCATGCAGATGATCTAGTGACAATGGCTGACGACAAGGAAGATCTGCAGCGATCGATAGCCATCTGTGGTAGTGAGTGTGAGATAGGTTACATTTGAAGTTCTGTGAGGAAAAATTGGTGGTCATGATTTTAACGTAAGAAAGGCATAGAATACACGAGTCTCACTGGGGATAGTGGATAAATACAAATATTTTGGCAAGATAGATAAGCAATGGGGCTGGGTACCTAAGGGAGCATTATATATATATATATACTAATTAGAGCTAACAGACAGTAATGCCAAGAAATGTATAGGGGAAGTTATTAGAACAAATGGAATGTAAATAAGAAGAAAGAAAAGTGGGTGAAAAAATAACCAGCCGTGAGAAGGAATCGAACCTACGACCTTCGAATAACGCGTTCGATGCTCTAACCACTGAGCTATCACAGGGGCCTGGTTAGATGGATAGCTCAGTGGCCTGGTTAGGCGGATAGCTCAGTGGCCTGGTTAGGTGGATAGCTCAGTGGTTAGAGCATCGAATGCGTTATTCGAAGGTCGTAGGTTCGATTTGTGCGCACAGCTGGTTATTTTTTCCCCCACTTTTCTTTCTTCTTATTTACATTCCATTTGTTCTAATAACTTCCCCTATACATTTCTTGGCATTGCTGTCTGTTAGATCTCATTAATATTGTGTCAAAACACGGAAAAACGAGCCCTTAGGTATACACTTCTTTCCCTTATATATATATATATATATATATATATATATATATATATATATATATATATATATATATATATATATATATATATAGAACGCGTTATTCGAAGGTTGTAGGTTCGATTCCTGCTCACGGCAAGTTATTTTTTCACCCACTTTTCTTTCTTCTTATTTACATTACATTGGTTCTAATAACTTCCCCTATGCATTCCTTGGCATTATTGTCTGTTAGATCTCATTAATGTAGTGTCAAAACACGGAAAATCAAGACCTTAGGTATACACTTCTTTTCCTTATATATATATATACATATATATACATATATATACATATATATATATATCCATATATATATGAGAGAGAAAGAAAGGTCAAGTGAAGGGCAGGGAGGTTAACCAGTAGAAAATTTCTGGTTTGCAGCTGTAATGAAAAATAGGGCACTGTGGAATTGCTATAAGTACAATGTTGCGAGAGGGATTTGGAATGGGGTCTTGGTTCCTGGTCTGACGTTTGTCTATGCAATCTTGTGCATGAGATCAGAGGTTCAAACGAGATTAACGATAATTTTTGGGGTGGTTCCCTGTTGTATTAAGCCAATGTGCGAGTATTGCGGACCAAGATTTACCAAGCTAAATATGAAGGGATAAGCATACTATATAGTGCTTATGTGGAGACGAGGAAGAGGAAACCGCTGATGCTGAAAGACATGACACTATTCTGTGAAGGGCTTCACCTGTAGTCCTAGATAATGGTGGATAATTTTTTAAAGCATTGCAGGGTTTAGGACAGCGCAGGCAAAATAGACTTTAAGAAGGTAGAAATAGCCAGGATGAGGTTAATTGATTTGTGGCTACAATGAAGGCCTGAGTGAAATTTAATTTTTCACTGCACAGTGCTAGTACTTAATGTATTCCAGCTAAGGAGCGTAAGCCGCTGCCCAATATAATGGGTACAGCCTTATCAAAGGTTAGTATGTAGGTGTTCTGTGGCCTTATCTATCTATCCATTGGAAATCATCTCGTGAAGTGTGTGCAATTTCGAAATCCTTGTGATGCCAAGCTTGAACTAGTGCCTGCTAAAGCCGGCTAGCGCGTTCACACACTCGCGTGCATGCACGCACGTGCACACATACACACACAAACACACACACAAAGGCTCTAGTCACGCCCTTCAGTTCATTAATGCAAACTGAAAATCCGCGTGGTACAGTTTCATTGAGCTCCAACTAATTAGAGAAATGCTTTTTTTCTTTTTGTGGCTGCTACAGGAAGAAGTGAATACTCGATTGTTTCAGTCGTGCAACACCATTTACATACAACCTAAACATGCACAGTTACAACAAAAACAATCGCCTACAGTGAGAAACACTACTGTCACCGAAGGCCAGTACCCCATTGATTGGCATTAATGTACAAGGCCGGCCTAAAGTTCCTATTACGCGAGTGAGAAGTGCAGTCTTCCAATCAACGGGGGACTGGCCCTTAGAGACAGTAGTATTTCTTACTGTGCGCAATCGTTTTTGTTGTATCTGTGCGTGTTTAGGTTGTATGTTAATGGTGTTGTGCGACTGAAACCGCCAAGTATTCACTTTTTGCAATAGCGGCCACACACACAAAAAAACGAAAAAACGCATTTCTATGTAATTAGTTCAAGTTCCATTAAACTCTAAAAGATGCAAACATCACCATGGTACCGTGGACGTAACACAAGCAGTGGCTATGGTTATGTCTAGACGTAGCGCTACCGTTAGCTATAGTTACGGCTGGACATAACAATAGCACTGGCTATAGTTATGTCTGACCGCTTAATACAGCAAGCGGCAGTGCCAAACGTTACTGCAGGAGATGCAATTGTCACTGTAGATGTAATGCAAGCAGTGGCTATTATGTCTAGATATAGCGCTACCGTTGGCTATAGTTACGTCTGGAGGTAACGATTGTGGTGGCTATTGTTACGTTTGGACGTAACGATTGCGGTGCTTACAGTTACGTCGTAACCATTACCACACTGTTTTAAAAAAGATGCTTGGGAGTCGGCAATTTCAGCTAGACAGAGCTCCCAGTAATGAAGATTCGTTTTATTTTGTTTTTTACTTGTATACACCCATCTAAACAGACACTGCTTAGAAAACCGATTGTCATTATCAGTGACAGCATAATTCTTAGAACTGAATGACTGTTGACATCCCGTCGCTTCCACCTTGCGCATACTGTATCTACCTCGCGCACTTACGCAAGGCGAAGCTTAAAGAAAGAATGAAAAGTGTTGGCCACAGTAATTCCCCCAAATGACAGTCCAACTGATACCGATCGACCCCAAGCAACACAAGCACCACACGTCCACGTAGTACGTACGCCACATTACTGTAGTTGTGCATCAAACAGCTATTAACAAATCACAACACATTGTCTTTGATTCACGTTCGCACAGCTCGTTATCACGGCTCATAAATTTGGTGGCAAACACTTCCGAAAGATTTGGTGTCATCTACTGAGCACTGCGGTGAAGCTCCGTTCGCCCATCAGCGCAGGAACTAATAAAAGCGGCCGCGACTTGCACGTGAATCACTTTCTTCCAAACACTTTTACGGGACGCGACAACGACCCCACAGCCACAGACAGAGGTGGTTCTCGCTATTGCATACAGCTCACGGTCCAAACCAACAGCCAAAACCCACCACGGAATTAAATCACCACAGCATGCCAACTGTAGTACAAATTTAAAACTATATTGACCATATGCATAGAGTTTCATACAATAAATATATGAAACTCTATGACGATATGTTACAACCACGGAGGAAGGAAAAAGGTAAGGAGAGGGCATGCCCAGCCGGCGCAGGGCGTAAAAAGTGTGGCGGAAATGACATCATGGCGGCCATACTCAGACGGCACAATGGCGGCGTTGCTATGGTTACGTGTTGAGCAGTGGAGCTGGTCTAGCAGTGAGCGGCCGCGGCTGGCGGCGGAATGTGTGCCTCCCCAGGTCTCGTTCTGAGCTGTGGCGGACAATATCTGTGCTCTGCGCCGCGTTATTGGTTACGCAGTGTTCTCCTGGCTGTTACATTACTCTTAGCAACGTTTAAAAATCCCTTTGTCCATCACGGGGTTTCAACAGTGCGTAGAACAAGTGCATATCCATGTGTCGTGCGGCGGATGACGCGGATGAAGCAGTTAGTGTTCAGCCAAATTGCGTTGGGCACCATGACGAAGCTGAATAACGACGAACGCCTTGCAGGTCAGTGACGGTTGAGCAGTGCTCCTGCTTGTGACAACGGACGACGCTGTTGAGCCCAGCAAGACGCCGTGAGGACCATGTGCACATACGTAGTTTCGTGTTGTGTGTGTACAGTAACAACTTGCATGTGCGTATTAAAACACCTTTTCTGTTCCGCTTGGTACACTCTCCATCAGCACTGCATTGTTGAAAAAACAGGTCACTGACCAATGTCAAACAAAACAATGACGTTTCGGGACCCGTACGGGTCCCGAAACGTCATTGTTTTGTTTGACATTGGTCAGTGACCTGTTTTTTCAACAATGCCTTTACCTGACCAGACGGCATTCCGTCGAACTCTCGACTACATCAGCACTGCATGTAATCTCAACGTAAGAGCAACCACGTTCAACTGTCACTAGCACCGTGTTCAGTCACCACGGTCGCAGAATGCTGACGCCGGTGATTTTCACGCGGAACACGGACACAGTGGCAGGACGCTGCGTCGGCCGCGTGGCGGAATGCAACCGTAGAAGGCGCACGACCGATCGTGTTGTCTGTACAGTTGCTGAATTAATGACGTGAAAGCACTCGCAGTTGTCAGTGCATCTAGCGCGCGTTCTCTCGTAGTTGCTTCGTTGTCGGCGAGCTGTTATTCCCTGTTATTACTAGGACGAAGCGATTTCGCTGAAGGTGTCCCGCTGGCTCTGAGTGATGAGCCCAGTTCCATTAGTTTCGGATCGTCACGACACACGCGCTGCGCAGCCCACGTGCTTTCCGAGCCGGAGAGGGAGTCGCGCCTTCTGCTTCGCATTCATATGTAAACAAGAGAGGAGAATTTGCCTACTCAATATGGCCGACTTCCGGCTTCATCGCGGCTTCACAACGAGTGACGTCAGGGCCTCTCCTTACTTTTTCCTTCCTCCGTGGTTACAACTATGGTCAGAAAACTTCGGACAAGTTAGTGAGAAGCTTCGTGGCAGCAGGGGCCAAGAACAGCTTTAAGCTAAGCGTTTCTGCCGCCACCTACATATACACTTTAAGCCAAGTCAAGTTGGTTTTAGGTGACTATAAATAGAGGTGTGCGCCGAGGGGTCGGCGCGCCGCCACCGACGTGTTTTTGTTGGCGCGCCATTTAAATAAGTTGTTTTTTTTTTTTTTTTTCAGCTTTCCTACGTTTATTTTGCACCTTCTGTCAGCAGTCTTGCCATAATTCTGTCCACTTCGCAAATGCATCAAAACTGGTTCACCTGTCATTTCAGGTTAAATAACTGGACTATAAAAAAAAAAAAAAACACTTGTCGAGTGCTCCTAATAATGTTGGTATATATTTGAACTTGAATTTTAAGATACTTTTGAGTTCACTATATTTCACCGAATCCCGTTCAGTGACAGCGCCAACGGTGGTGTTTGGCGATGACTGTCGACATATTCTAGCTGACGAGAATATGTAATATGTGAGGTGTGTTTCGAACGATGATGAAGGGTGTGGAAAGTCGGTACCGAAATATTCGTAGTTATGACTGTGCAAGCGAGTCGAAGAACAAAGGCAGTTCAAATGTGAAGGGTGGGGGGCCAGAACTGCGGACGGGCAAGGTAGAAGCGCGATGTGTATTGAAGATATCGTTATCCCCACTCATCAACTTTCACTCCGTGGATGCCGTGGATGTGCTGTGAATTTTTTTCTATAACTGAGGATGGGCTAGCTGTTTAGGGCATATTTACAAAAAAGTTAGTTAAGGAACTGGACCACAATCATGGTTTTTATTCAACAAAGAAAAGTAACATGACAATTGTTATACGAAATGTTTCATTAAACAGAAACGATCCCCATTGTATCGGCAGGTTGAGCAAGATCAACAATATTGGACGAAATGGTGATCACCATAAATTAGGTTTAGGTAAACTGTAAAGTAACGCACAGAAGATGAATGCGGACAATACACAGAAGCGTGGGCTTCTATTTTCAACGTGTTTTGTCCTGCACATCGTGCGATGCTCCACGCCGCGCTATCAAACCAAGTAATCTGCGTTTCCTTCACCAGTTTTTATCTGGGACTTAATTCAACTAACTATAGATGCCGATTTGTCACAACCGTGTTTCAAAAAGGACACCACATATGTAGCTTGCTCGGCGAGTTGGTTTATAATATTTTTTTGGAAGAACAAACTAAGGAGCTCAACCTGACAGGACATCGGGCGAAATGTTTATGGCAGAAAGTCCACAAACCCATGTACCAGAAGCGCATTCATGAAAAAAAAGCTGAGGCGTTCCACAGCTGCACACATAACACTAAAAAGGTAAGAAGCGTGTAAAAATTGTACAAACAGCGCACTTCGATGATCAACGCCACGTGCACCCGCTATCTAGCAACGCGAATCCCTGATCTAGCTGTAAAGACAACTGTAGGATCACTTATACATGCGTTGCACATAGATATTTTTTGTTTTTTTACGGTTTTAAAATCTTCACGTTCAATCTATTTCTTCCTTTGCGAATGACATTGATATATTGGGGACGCAGAGACAAGCGAAGAGGTCAGTTTTGTGCCTGAAGGATGTTCACACTAGGCCTCGACCTGTCTGATATCTGTACACACGGTCGCATGACAAAGGAATATCTTTCAAATCACTGAATGTCATAGGCAAAGAAAAAAAAAATAAGATTGAACGCGAAACTCATGAAGCCTTCAAAATAAAAACAGAGCGAAGTGTCATGTGTGATTGATCCCCCAGCTTTCCTCACAGATAAGCTTGATGTTGATATTTTGGTGTTCCATGGATATCGGGTGCTTCATACCACACCTTGAGACATTTGTTGAAAAAAAAAAATGTACGGTTAACTGTGCAACTGCGGTTTAAATAGCCTTTTTAAGCATGTGCTTTTGGTTAACTTTTGTAGGCGCTTTCTTTATTAACATTTAGTTCTAAGTTAAGCACTTGTCTTTTCTGGTTCCTATGCTGCATTCATGTTTTTCGTTTATTTCTTCTTGCGTAGATAGGTAAATATCATCCCTATTATCGTCATGTGGGCATAGCAACCCCACTTTCACCCTTTCTCATTCTCCCATATTTCACCAACGTGAACGAACGCACACAAAAGGTCTTCATCAACGCGTGACGTAAACGAGAGATGTGTTCCCATTATAAGTCGACAAACTCACTGATGAGTCTATCAGAGAAATTGAAAGGCTGAGATTGAGGCGGGAGACAGAGTCTGAGTGAGTCCGGCTGAGTTGTACTTAGGTAAGCCTCAGTCCGAGTCAGCCCGGCTGAGTTTTACCACGGTGAGTCTGAGTTCGAGCAAGTTCCTAGTTCGATTCAGCAAAATTTTGGTTAGTCTGGGTACTTGTGAGTCCTATGCGAAAAAAAAAAATCTTATTTAATGAGGGTATCTTTTTATTTTGCTGATCTATGGTTACAAATATTTATAGTCTCATTTTATGGCGTGCCTTGTAATTTTGTATACATGTGCTGGTTTGTAAAGCCACAGAAATAATTTTCCAAAATGTAAATCTGTCTCATTCCCACACCCTTGGAACTCGTTCCAGTGAGGGTCCTTGATAAAAGCCACTTGCTCCTATCTTCGAATAAATATGAAAACCTCAACTTAAAGGCACAAAATGAAATGACGACATAAAATGCACCACTGAGATGAGATTTCAACATTATAAAATGCTAACATGACTAAGAAGCTAATGTATATTGCCTATTTCCAATGTGCACAGCTATTTGTAAATTTATTTGCAGTTTATTTGGTCACGGAGCCATTGCCGTTCACGCCGGCGTGATTTCACAATTTGAGGTTACAATTTCCAACAAGACGTTAGGAGTATCTCCTAAAAAACTCACAATTTTCGGTGATGTAATACTGATTTTCCGCATCGCACTGGCTTCAACTTTATTGCTAATAGGTAATGCGTTTATAGAGTACACCGTTCACAGACTATGACAAAGTATAATGGGCAATTTATGCTCATGCATGCTACGAAACTCGTATGATCTTTTCTCAGAGAAGAACGCATATCGGATTGCGATAATAAGGAGAGGAAAAATTGAATAATTATCCGTAACTTCATCATTGTGTATCTAGTGTAATTCACAACTGTTCTTAATAAATGAACATGGCTTTAAGAAGGCATGAAAGTGGGTTGTGCAGCATGTTCTGGCTCATGTGCAACTTCCGGTAATTTCATTACGCAACATCGTGATTTACATTGAGTTTGATCTACATTTATGTCCCCAAACCAAAGGAGAATGAGCAATGTATTCCACCTTCATAAATCATGTGGCTTCCAAGGTGACAGAGCAGCACGATTAGCGACCATCGAGCGACCCTACGCTCTCTTCTGCATTGAACTGTTTGTCCTCAGACGCCACTTCGGTTTTTGCATGAATAAATGTGACAATTGAAAAATTACGGAGCGCAAAACAAAATATTCACAAGAACGAGAGAGACGGGATGGGTGCTTGTGAATGTCCTTTTGATGTTTTGTTTTGCGCTAAAAATGTTTACATCTCGACGAATTTTAAGTTTTTAAAATGTAGTGACAACATACGGTGTCAGCTTCTATATCATTTCCTCCCATGTGATACGTTGAAAGCTTTCCGAGTGGATTCCAAGGAGGAAGGGGGCAGGAATTAACCCTGTAACTGTAATGTTTTATTGATTGATTGATTTGTGGGGTTTAACGTCCCAAAACCGCCATATGATTATGAGAGACGCCGTAGTGGAGGGCTCCGGAAATTTTGACCACCTGGGGTTCTTTAACGTGCACCCAAATCTGAGCACATGGGCCCACTGTAACTGTAATGTTGTCAAAGATTTTTGTGACCCCCTGAGAAATCGAGAAGCTTTTAAACATTTTGCGAGCACGCCTGCCATTCAGGACTCCGTATCGACACCGCATAGCAGCGCCGTTTTTTTTCTTTTGTATTTTTTTCTTAGTCAAACTCCTTTCCATTCACAGTCAGGTTTGACACGTAGAAGCAATTTCGGTGGTTCCTCACCTGCCATTGTGTTCGTCCAGTCTATTCTGCAAAAAGTTTGAGGACACTGGCCTTTCCAAGCCTCAAGTTACTCATACCTGAGCTTTTGCGTTCTTTGTACGCCCCAAAGAATGCAGACAAGCTACAAAACGCAGCAACAAGTTCTGCTCTCCAGGTTTAAGGCGTGCAGCACAGATATCTGTTATTTCAAAGGTGAGCATTCGGCAGAAGCCTCTAATTGGTTGGGATAACAGAAAAATAAAAAACAAACAAACATAAAACTCCCGCGAATATTTATATTAAGAAACCCGATGTTTTGAAGCCTGGTCGGCTTTTCTCTTCAGGGGTGAGAAGGCCCGAGATGTTTGCCAGAACTTGTGCAAGCCCTGAAAGTAGGGGGAGGGCAGTGTCCCCAGGGGTGTGGTTGTTGTCTCCCACTGTCTGTTGGCTGTGCCAGGATTCAAAGGGGAGCCTCTGGTGAAGGTTTCATTCTGTTTAGAAGGTCAACGCGCTGTTGGGACTGGTATGGTGGCCAACCCGCTTACAATGTTCTGCCTCTGCTTTCCGTCCACTGTTCATTTCCCCGAAGTCCTTCCTGAGCTGCCACATTTTTTCAAGCTGTAGGACCACTTGATGTTTCCTGCAGCCCCACACTTCCAAGTCTTACGACTCGGGTTGCCCTGCTGTCAGCCCCTATCCGCTTTTTCTCTACCAGCCATGGCCGTCAGATTCTTCCAAACCTTCTCCTTCTACCTACTTCAAATCTTTTTTTCTACTCCCCCCCCCCCCCCCCCCAACGCGCTGAGCTGTGCTCCCGCAAGGACTTCAACCACACACATTCATTCAAACTTTTTTATGGAAGTTCTTGGTTTAGTTGGCGCACGCGATCCTGCACACGGCGCCTTGCGCTTTTACCGCAGGTCTTTGTTTGGACCAGCGGATGAAACTGCCGATGGTGGTGGAAAGCTTGTGGGAACGTCGACTCCTGCCTTTTCAACTTCTCCGACGCCCACGATGTAGGGGATCGACACGTGGCGTTGTTGCGGCGCGGTGGTGTCATGTTTTTCATTTTCTCTTACGGAGGGCCATTTTATTTACGACCATCCCCACTTCCAGCTGTACATTACTGTACATAACACCCATACCCCCCCCCCCCCCCGTCCCCAACACACTGTGATAGGAGATAAGATAAGACTGGTGCGCGTCATTAATAGCCCCTATTTTTTGGACTCTATGAGCAAGAGAGAGAGAGAGAGAAATAACGTTTATTGCACCCGTCTAGAATGACGGCGGAGGAGGCTTCGGCCTCTGCCCCCAATCATCCCCCTAGCCATCGGCCGGAATCCCTTGGGACTCGGCGGCGGTCGGGGCGAGACCGATGACTTGACGCTGTTTTTCGGCGTCACGGCTGTGTAATAAGGCCTCCCAGGATTCTACGTTTCTACTTGGATCATTGTAGGATGGGTAGGTCCATACCATGTGGACTACACCCGCAGTGCTGTTGCAGTGCGCACATCTGGAGTTGAACACTTCCGGGTGCCATTTACTGTACAGGTGAGGGTTTGGAAACACCCCGGTTTGCAATTTTCGCCGCATAATTTCTTCCTTTTTGCTCAGCTGTTTAGCTGCCTCTGGATAAATCTTACGGTGGAGTTTATAGTGTGCGGTGATTTCCTGAAACGCTCGTAGTTCGTCTCTTGTGGAGAGGGGCTGTTCGCGCAAAGGCGGCGGGTCAGCGTCGATCGACCGGAAAGTGAGCCCTCGGGCGATCGCGTGCGCCTTCGCATTCCCCTTCAGACCTTGATGGGCCAGGTACCATACTAGAGAGATTAGCTCTGCGGGTACTGGTCCTTGTCTTAGAATTTTGGCGGCTGTAGCAGAGATCCTGCCAATATCGTAGTTTTTAATGGCTGACTTAGAGTCGCTAACAATCACTCGTGTGCCTTTTTGAGCTATTGCCAAAGCAACGCAAGTTTTTCTGCCTCTGAGGTGGTTGTGTTCTTAGAGGTGCAGCACGAGACCAGGTCCCCGTTCTCGCGAACCACTACCGCTGTGTGTGCTCCCTTTCTTTCGTATTCTGCAGCGTCCGTGTAAAGCACGCCAGATCGACCTTCAAGTTTCGCCTGCAGGGCTACAGCTCTAGCTTTGCGTCTGCCTTCATGAAACGCCGGATGCACGTTTTTCGGCAGTGGTATAATTTTCAGTCTTGCCCTAGTTGATTTAGGTATGCTAGCGGTCTGCCAGGAACACTACGTGGGCTCGAACCACAAGCGCTCCATGATTTTCCTCCCGGTTCTACTTCTCAGAAGTCTTTGGTGCTGTGACATCATGGCGGCTTCTATTAGTTCATCTAAAGTGTTGGAGACACCCAGCCCAAGAAGTTTAACCGTAGAGGAGTTCGGGGGAAGCCCTAGCGCAGTCTTGATGCCTTTTCTTATAATGGCTTCAATTTTTTCTTTTTCTGCTCTACTTAATTTAAGCAACGTATAGTACACGGCTTATCACGAAAGCTCAAACTAATCTTAAAAAATTGGCTTCCTTCATCCCCGCATTCTTGTTAGAAATGCGCTTAAGCAGGCGGCACGTCTGGTTCGCACTAGCTTCGAGTCTCCGGATAGTTTCAGTGTTTTTTCCATTTGCTTGTATGCGCATCCCTAGAATTCTATTACTGTCTACGGTTGGAATAGCATTACCATTCACTAGTAAAGCGATGTCACAACCCCTTCCGAGGGGATTGTTTGTTTTCCTTTTTTGCGATGGTAGAAAAAGGGCCTCTGATTTTTCTGCCGAGCATTTTAACCCTAGTGGTTCGAGATATTGTTCGATGGTATCTATATCCGCCTGAAGTGCGCTTTCAATATGTCCGTCACTACCCCTGTTTATCCACAGCGTCACATCGTCTGCGTATATTGTGTGATGCAGATTTTTGATTCCTTCCAACTTCTCAGGAAGTCCAATCATCGCTATATTAGAAAGAGTCGGAGAGAGTACAGACCCTTGTGGCGTCCCTTTATTCCCCAATTTAATGTTTTCGAGTGAATGCCCTCCCATGCTGATAGTGGCTGTACGATTTGAGAGAAAGCCCCTCACGTAGTTGTATGTCTTGACGCCTACGTTTAGCGCACTAAGGTTCTTAAGTAAGACTTCATGAGCAAAAGGCACTCACACAAAAAATGTCGCTTTTTTTTTGGCAGCGCACGGCTGGAAAGCTCGTTTGCTCGAGCGCGCGATGTTAATTGTTGACGTCTTGAGCACCGAGTGAGGCGGGACCCAGAGTGGTTTTCGCATGGAGGAAAGTTATCCTGGGTTTTCGTGCAAAGCTAACTGGCTAGGTGGACGCACAAAACCGCGTGCACGTGAATCACCACGTCGACAAGTCTTTGCCACGAAGGTTTTGTGGGCGCTGCTGGGATCTCCCCTCTGGCGTTGTAAATATGCGTGACCCGTTCAAAAAACGCCGCTGAAGCTCGAACACCAGCCCATACAAGTTCTGCCCCTCATTTGTTGAAATGGAACCAGCCAACACAAAACTCGTAACGCGATGGGTGGTTGTTTGTTTACCCGAATGACGAAGGCATAATTAGTATGCCGTTGGGCGACACGCGATTCAAAATTAATTTTGAATACGTTCTGGGTGAAAATATTTGTTTACATTTTGTAGATGATGTGTGTATCTGCACAAATCTATTTGACAGGTTATCTCGCTTTCAAAATTTTGTTTCAAGGCTTGTTTTAAGAGAAAGAAAGGGGGAGGGAGTATGGTCTGGTATGTAGATAAAGAGGGGTCTCGCAACCAAACGAGATTCAAGCACCGCTCTCCATTTCACCTCCCGGCCACACCTTCTTGCGTCTTACAAGAATGGAGTCTTTGAAAATGGAAACACATAAAAAAGCACATGTAGTCACATTTTCATTTCGCTTTTTTTGCATTCGTTGCGTTGTAGCACTTGCATCATAAGTCGCTGAGCAGTGTCCCCTCATGGGAGACGAATTTGCACCTTTCTCGTGTGTTTCATGAATATGTCACTGTGATCTACATAAATTCCTCACCTGTCTGTTACAAAAAAAAAAAGCAATACATTACACACGAAGACAGCGAGCTCCACTTGCCCCTACTTACCGATTGAAAAGAGGCTCCATCATTATTCATTTATTTATTAGTAGCCTCAAAGCCAGAAGGCATTACAGGGGCAAGTGGTACATTTGATAATAAATAAAAGATTATCAGTTACTTGGTAGCAAAAACAATATAAAGTGTAGGTTAATAAGGAAAATTACCTAGCAGATATAACAGCATCACTGTGAGAGTAAAAAGAAATGAAATTCCTTGTGATACAGTGTTAGCTATGTGAAAAAACGAGGCACACTGAAAGAACATATTCAATATGTATGCTCAAACACAAAACATATACGGAACGTTTGCCAGTTCTCTTGCATCTTCAAGCTGTTCTCTCAGACATCACTGTTAAAAGTAGTGACTTTCAGCTAAATAAGCAGAAAAAACCCAGCAAAGTAGCTTTTTAAAATTGTAGTTTCGGTTTCCACGCCGCCGCCGCCGCCGCTGACGACTCGGAACGACCTCCACGCCGCCGGCCGAAACCGCCTCAGCGCACACCTCTACTTCTAGTACACCGTATTTGAGTGATTCACTGAGCCGCCATCTTGTTTAGACAGCAAAGTAGCCTGCATCGTATTTGTCTGCGATGCGGTCTTCTCGGAGCTGTCTATTTTGCCGGCTACGTGAAAATTGGAATGGGGCTTAAGATGGCCGCCGTCTATTTAGCCATCTACAGTGAGTATTGGAACTATATTGTACTAGAATATGGGGTGTTGTGTTCAGAGAGGAGCCGTCCTGCCGCAGTTGGTATCGACAGCCGCGAAACGGCATTACCTTAGCATGGGCTGTCACCTCACACATTGCCCCTTATACACTTCCGTGCTGTGATACTAGTAATAGCAAGGGTTTAACGTCCGAAAACCACCATATCATTATAAGAGACGCCGCAGAGGAGTGTTCTGGAAATTCAATCACCTGGGGTGCTTTAACGTGCTCCTAAATCAAGGTACACGCACCTCAGTATTTGCGCCTCCGCCGAAAATGCAGCCACCGCAGCCGGGATTCGATCCCGTGACATGCGCTTGCATACGTCACGCCTAATAGTCTTGTGCTCAATTGCTGACACGTCCGCGAAAAATTTTCTGAATAGGTTTGTTCGTACTGCATTCAAAACAAAACGAAATGTCAAAGCTGCAACGCGCGGCCCAAATACAGGTAATAACAAACGACGGCGAAGCAGTCATCCCTGGGGAGAGTGCCTGCAGTTTTTAAAGCTTGGTTGGTGAACGAATAAAAAATTAGGAAGATTGAGGTATCGAAAGAGCATCTATAAACCCGAAAGTTTCTTGTTATATTACTGCTATATCGAGTCTTAGTCTGCACACTGCGACAGCTTCGACTTCCTTCGTTATGCACGCGGCACCGTTCTTGTCGATAGTTGCATCATGCAATTGTAATTATGTTGCTAAGGTGACAAAACTGCCATTTAATTGAGGGGTACGCCGAAGCTGAAGACTTGGGAATAATTTTGACAAATTAATCTTGGGTCTTCGTAGCTTCTAAGCTTCTAAGCTTCGTAGCTGATATACTACGAAGTGAATTGAAAACACTAGTTTTCAGTGCCAATACACGCTTTGCAGCGTGCCGCCAGAATTGTGACAGGTAGACTTTGTGACGATCCGCAGGGTAGCGTGAAATATTTGTAACAAAAAACGACTGATACGTGCGAAGAGGGGCATCTTGAAAATGACCGCAGCGCCGCCGCATCCGGATGAATTCTTGCGCGCTCTCCGGCGCGCCGATGCAGACACCTCTCCTTCTAGCCACCATAGTTTCGGTGTTTGTAAACAAACTGGCTCGCGCCAAACGGCCTACCCCAATAGACTTCCGGTGCGGCACTTCCGGCAAATATTCTTTAATAGTTTCGGTGGTGTTTTCGTGGTGTGTTTCAGTTTGCTGCCCTGTTATTTCAGGCGCATTCCTTAGAATGTGTTTGCAGCAACGTCTTGCGGCTACATGAAGGGGCTCGACGTATTCATGACAGATGTAGGCTACTATACTGTAGGTAACACTGCTCGCGCGGCCGATGGACGCCGCGAAAAATATCCGTCGTGGCGTTCCGGTGAGCACGGCTCCCTGCTCCATGCTACCTCTGATAGTGGTCGCGCCTACGCAAACAGAAAATGCACACACTGCAGGAGAAGTTAATCAGCGAACTTAATGGGGGCAGTCGGTTCTGCATGGCAACGATATGGATGCACTTTGGAGATGCGGACCGGGAATTGATAGCGCACCCCCCCCCTTTTCCCTGTCCGCGTCTTCAAAGCGCACCCACATCGTCGACATGCAGAAGAGTCGATCGATTCATTGTGGAGTTGTTCAATTCAGCTTTTCGACTAGAACTGGAAACCTTCCTCCTGTTGAACGCCGAGCATATTTGTGTTTTCGTATAAGCATACAACCTGAGGATAAAACGCTTATGTTCGCCTGTGTCACACCGGGCACTTTTCAAAGAGATCAGCGGCGATCGGAATCACTCGCGATCCGAAGTCTTCATGTTACTGAGAAATTAAAAAAATGTACTGATGTGATGACGTCAACTGCGGCTGCGGGGTCACGCGAACTATTATGGTTTACTCACGAGTGAGCTATTCATGAATTAAACTGTCAAGTTCAACCTACCTAAATTTACAGTTCATGTTCACACCCAAAAGATACATTATAGCTAGAATGCGGTGATGTTCATTAGCGGCAAAAAGACAGGCGATGAGTCATTTGCTCGCACAGATGAGAGACCACTCGCCGGCGTCGCTTAAAAAAGATCAAATGCAACGACAACGAAACGTGGACACCATGACGTACACTATATGCGGCGATTCATGTTAAGCGCGGGTACATTGTGTCCCGTGTTGTTCCGAACAGTGCACATAATTGATATCACTCAAACTATAAAATAAACACCTTTGCGATGTATTTTCATTGTTAGCTTTCACGTTTTGCTACCCATTTCAGGCGTCAGTACAGTTATGCGCCACGGCTGTATAAGACAACAGTGACTGCACGATGTGTTCCCAGTAACCGCGTGCCTTCGACTAGTCAAGCGTCTGAGTATCGCCTCTGTGCCGTCAGTCTTGCTATCATCATCACCATCAGTCTTGCTACCTTGCTATGTTCAACAGCGTCGGCTTCCAACTCGGCATAAAGAAATGAGTCCCCAACACACGGCAGGAAAATTTTCGACTACTCATTTGGAATCGTGAGCTTTGAAAATGACAGCCCTTGAAATTCTTGGTCATGAGCTTTATCAGCGGCACCATCTTGGCCAACATCATTCGACATTCTTTGGCATTCCTGTTCAGGAACATCATCGACTGAACTGCCTTGATCAACGTCGTTCGACTCAACTTCTGACAACGTGTTGTTCTCACGTCTTCGCTTCGGTTTGGGGAGAATCTGATCGATAAGGTTGCGATCCTTCTGTTTTTTTTGGCAGCTATTTTGAAAGGTACTTGGGAGCATCAGGGAAAATTGTAAGAATGGCATCTTTTGATAAGAGTGGCAGGTGTCTGGGGACCTAATAACCTTAGCGTGAATAGTAGTCTTGAAAGTTCACTGTATGAACCTTGCTTTGAAGTGCCGCTCGTTAACAGCGCTGCTCTTGTCGAGGACTCGATCACCTTTCTTGATGTTCCACGACCATTCTTCCCGGCGGTCAGCTTCAATGGAACCCGTAATAAGGAGTGCTCCTTTTTACACGAGCGGTAGCCGCTGTTACAATTTGGCACAAAGCAAAAGCAGTCTCGCTTGTACCACCGTCTCCCAGCCATTTTTTCTCATTCCAGTGGACAAGCGCAAATACCACCGTAATTTTTTCACTGACGTACAGCACAATCTGGCGAGGAGCAGAGTTATTCAATGCGAGAAATACCGGCAACGAGGAACTGGTCACACGTTAACAGCCAAACTGGCAGCGCAACATGTGTTGACACACATAGAGAGAATAAAACATTTATTTGCGACCAAGGAAGGAATGTCGATGAGTGGGATCCTTAGTCCAGGATCCCATTGGCACAGGCCGCTGTTCTCGCTCGTCTCACGAGGGCCTCCTTGGTCTCCGGATCCGAGCTGGACAGAGCAGCCTCCCACCCTACAGTGTTGTGTTGTGCTCTGGGTTGTAGAGGTGGATTGTATGGGCATTCCCATACCATGTGGCACAGGGTGGCTGTTTTATTGACGCAGAACCTGCACTGTGGTGCGTATGTGTCGGGATCTATCTTGGACAGTATGTATGCATTGGGGTAAGACAAAGTCTGCAGGCGACGCCACGCTGCCTGATATTCTTTACTGAGCTTTTGCCCCGGGGGTGGAAGTTTCTGTCTTTCGAGTCTTTGATGTTCTAGAATATCTGTGTATGTTAAGAGCGGGTCAATACGCATAGCCGAAGGTGGGTGTGATATGCCGGGGTCGGAGGTCCGGAAGAGTAATTCTCGGGCCGAGGCATGAGCGAGCTTATTTCCTCTAACTTCGTAGTGGTCGGTTATCCATATCAGCTGTTTCCATTCGCACTCTGAGCGTTAGCACGAGTGTTGTGTAAGAACTCGATGCGCAATGGGGCCAATGTAGCCTTTACAAAAATTTCAGTAGGCTGCTTTTGAATCTGTTAGAACGAAGGTGGACCTTGGGTTTCGTAGGGCGAGGGCATTTGCTGCTTCTTCCATACTAGTTGCGTCTGTGTCCTGTGCTGATATACAATCAACCTGTTTTCCACAATGAATGATACTTGCTGTATATTTGCCGTTGAATGGTCCAGCTGCATCGACAAAGAAGGCGCCCTCAGTATCTGAGTAGTTGTCGGGAACTTTTGCCCGTGCCCGACGTCGATGTTTGTGGAACTTACAAATTCCCTTGAATTCATTCAAAATCGCGCAGCTAGATTTATTCATGCTTCATACTCATACGACATCAGTATTTCATTCCTCAAAGCTGCGTGTAACTTATCACCTTTATCATGTCGCCGACGCATTGCAGCGCTCTCATTATTTCACAAGTTTTCTCACTCTCCTCTTAATCGCTCTCCTTACATTATCCCTGCAGCTCACATATCTCATCGCACCGGCCATGCGCTTCAAATTTTTCGCCCACGTGCCCATACTAAAACATTTTCTGCTTCGTTTTTTCCCAGAGCAGCAAAAGACTGGAACGGCCTTTCTCACGATCATCGCCACAATCACTCTCTATCAAGCTTCCTGCATAATATTTCAAATGTAACTTCACATTGATCATTGTGACAAAACTATCGATTGCATGTTACCCACCCCTTATGTAATACACTCTCGGGGTCTTCAAGGAAATAAAAACGAATAAATGAATGAAAACTGAGGATGTATGTTGCGAGGTATAGTGGTGTGATGATGAAGTCCTGCCTCCATTCATGTGGCATACCTTGGTTCCCCTTTCTTTGAATGGGGGGCTTCGATGCCAAGTTCTGATAGTATTTTCATCCCGTTTTAGAGATGGCGAGGCGCATGACTTGATTGGTGTCATGTGCATGGGATAGGTCTGATACGGTATTGTGGAGCCCCGTTTGAAGCAGACGTTTCGTGAGTGTCCACGGGGGAAGGTTCAGAGCCTTCTTGTGAGTCACACGTTTGACTCTGTCTATTTTGTGCTCGTCTGCTTTCAAGACCCTCAGGTAAGGAAAGCTATAGGTTATGCGACTGATAACAAATGCCTGAATGAGTCGCATTATGTCGTGTTCCTCGTCGTCGGTTAGATACCCGACTAATCATGCGGGAGATTTGTAGGCAGGACGTTTTTAGTTTATGTAATAAGAGTTGTTGCCCCGATTATTGAAGTGAGCCCCCGGAATTCGAATGGTTTCAGCCTCCTCAATTTGCGTTTCATTAAGTTGCACGTTGAGGTATGTATTGTCAGATGCCTTATTTCTATATACTAGGATTTATGATTCACTCTTGCGTCCCATCTCTTCTACGATAGAGGTGGCCTGTTGGAAGGCTTTTTCTATCTGACCCAGGTTGCCAGACCAGCTCCAGATCGTGACGTCATCAGCACATATGGCGTGTAGTACTTGCGAAATTTCATTTATAGGGCCACCTCGCCTCCGTAGGAAAACGCCATGCACGGTACACTTCCCCTTCTAGTACACTGTACTTCTAGTACACTGTACTTATGGTATAAATTGAGTGTACTAGAAGTGTTGGCATGACCACGCCTCGCCGCTTGATACCTTCCGCGTTGCCCGTAGCGGCGGTGCTGCAGTCGAGTAGGACTGAAAGAGCCATTTGCCGTGCGCAGAAACTGCTATGCACTCAGGCTCCTCCGTTCGCGCTTTTATTATGCAGATTTCTTCGTACCTGCCCATCGCTCATGTCTAACACATGATGTCATAACACTTGAAGTATGAAACGCTAATCTGCTGAATTTGAGCTCCTTTAAGCCCTTATGAGAGATCGAACATTATTTGACGGGTGTGTTTTATTTTGATTTCTTCTGTCTTAACTATTTCTTCGTTGGTTAGACGTCTATAATATTTCAAATGACTGAGCCGATTCATTGGAAGGTAGCTGGGCTCAGAAAGCTGCGATATGAAAAAAAAACTGTGCCAAACGCACGCAGAGCCAGGAGGCTGTAAGTAGTGAGGGGAGAGGAAGGGAATATAGACCCCATACGCCACGAAATTTCTTCGTAAATTAACTTTTCAGGGTATACTAAAATACTTACACGCATTCGCAGTGACCACCAATGCCAAAGTTAGTCGTTCTGCCGCACACCACATCCATTAACAAAAATAAAAAAAATCAGGGTAGCCCTACGCCGAACTACTTACCGAACGTGAATATAGCGTGTCTCTGTACGAATGCGCACTGTAATTTTCACTTTTTCGACACTATGAGGTCTCAAAACTAGTTCAAGTTTAATGTAATCGGATGAGAAATGCAACGCGTAAAAATACCGGCTGTTCTGGGGGAATAACATGGATATTGTTAACGAGGTGGTGACGTGTGACTTAAATGTGTGTACTTGTGGATATATATTGTTACGAGACTACATCACACTGAAGAATCAAGACAGACAGCGAGAAAGACAACGTGATTCTGGGATGGGGGCCACGCTCTGGCTTGGCATCTCAGCTTAGGCTTGGCGAAATATATCTTAGCTGTAACCTCGTTTCTCTGTGTACCCTCCCGTAACATTTTGGTGGAAGGTGCGGGGTAGCAAAGCACGATGGAGCTTCGCAGCGGACGCCAAGTTGCCGCTTCTGACATGTCTACCGACAGGGATGCTGCGCCAACAGCCACGCCTCGCGCATCAACGGCGCCCACCTCACATGTGGTCATTGCGACCACTCCACCCCACGATCCTGGCAACTTTTCGGGCACTGACGGCGAAGACGTCGATGAGTGGCTTCAGCTCTACGAGCTCGTGAGTGAAAACCACAGATGGGACCCAACCATGATGGAGGCAAACCTTATCTTTTACTTGAAAGGTACGGCCAAGGCGTGGTTTAACAACAACGCGGAAGAGCTCACCAGCTGGGACGTGTGTAAGACGAAGTTGCGCGAGTTGTTCGGCCAATCTGCCGGGTGCAGGCAGGCCGCTAAGAAAGAGCTTGGTAACCGTGTCCAGACATCCACGGAGTCTTACCTGGCCTATAATCAAGATGTCTTGACCCTCTGCCGTAAAGCTGATAACACCATGACCGAAACCGACAAGGTTGCACACGTACTCAAGGGCATCGCCGATGATGTCTTTGACCTTCTTGTATTTAAAGGCTGTTCGACATTTCAAGACGTCATTAAGGAGTGCCGACACTTCCAAGAGGCTAAAAGCCGTCGCATTGCCCACCACTTCACCCGTCTTCCTAACACCGCAGCAACATCAACTTGTGAGGACCTCCATTTTGAGACCCAGCCCAATCCACCCTCTGCTGACATTACGAGGGTCGTTCGACGCGAAATCGAAGTGATGTCACCAGCACCCTTGAGAATCCTGACGCCGAACGATCCTCATCTCACCATATCCCTCATACAGAGCATTTTGCGCCAAGAATTGGCAAACGTCAATTTCCTGATTTCCTGACAAACGCCAAATCGCCTTCAGACGATTTGTTCTGTGCACCGACCCGATGTCCACCCGCCTATCTTGAACACACGTCAGCACTACCGGCATCCTGCTCCACGTAACCGAAATCCAAACGCATGGAGGACGTCTGACGACAGGCCAATTTGCTTCCGCTGCGAACGAGTGGGACACATTTCGCGTCATTGCCGAAGCACGTGGATCTCGCCCTCGCGCACACACCCTAACTTCACGAACTTGGACACATCAGCCCGACCTTCTGGCCAAAAACCAACCCGCCGTGATGATTCAGCTCATTACGACATGACCGCCACGACCAATGCCCAGTACAGCCGCTCGCCTTCACCACGACGTAGACTCTCGCGGTCTCCTCCGCCACCCCATTCCCCATCCCCGTCCTTCGCCCGACAGTTTGCTTCGGGAAACTAACTGGTGCAGCTCCTGGAGGTGACGCTGCTGCTACGACTACAATTTCTCTGTTGACCCTCCCGACCGACCAGAACTTGATTGAGGTAAAAGTGGATGGTTTACCCGTTAAGGCATTAGCCGACACTGGCGCCCAAATTTCTTCTATGAGCTCACACATTCGTGACCGCTTAAAGAAAGTCTTGACTCCAGCCCCTTCACGAAGTGTTCGTGTTACTGATGGCAGTGCAACTGCCGTCATTGGTGTCTGCACAGCACGCGTTACTATAGCCGGACATCATCCTCTGTCCTCTTCACTGTTCTCACCAACTGCACCAATGATGTTATTTTCGGTCTAGACTTTTTGTCCGCCCATTCGGCCCTCATTGACTGTTCAGCTAGCACGGTGCAACTTGACCTGCCCTGTATGCCTGATACGCCCAGTCCGCCCCAAGTTCGTCTCTGCTCTTCTGAACATGTCCGTTTGTCACCGCAAACAGTTACCTGCATTGCCGTAACAGCGTCGCCACCTGTACCTGATGGAGACTACGTGCTCACGCCCATTACATGCGTCTTTCTGACTCGCAGTGTTACTTTTCCGCACACTATTATTACGTTACGGTAAAACCGTGCATGCATCCCTTTGCTGAACTTTGCTCTGTGTCCGCAAGTGCTTCCGTGTGGAATAGCCCTCGCCACACTGACACCCTCTGAGGGTTGCGTCATCTCAGCTTTGTACCCCAATGATGTGCGTCGCCCCAACTGCACGCAAGCCTGTTCTTCGACAGAGAGTCCATCTTCTAATGTGGCAAAAAATCATTGGTGGACCTTTTGCCGAATCAAAATGACGCGCTCCGTCACGTCCTGGAATCGTACTTTGACGTATTCGACTTCTGTGACCGTCCGCTAGATCAAACCAGCATTGTGAAGCACTGCATTAACACTGGCGATGCATCTCCGGTACATCGACGGCCGTACCACGTTTCTCGTGCGGAGCGTTAGATCATTCAAAAGGAAGTCGAGAAGATGCTCACCAAAGACATAGTTGAGCCATCTTCCAGTCCACGGGCTTCCCGTGTTGTTCTTGTAAAGAAAAAGGACAACAGTTGGTGATTTTGCGTCGACTACCGACATCTGAACCAGATCACTAAGAAAGACGTCTACCGCGCATTGACGACGCCCTGGATTGCCTTCATGGCGCTAAATATTTTGCTCCATCTACCTTCGCTCAGGGTACTGGCAAATTGCTGTCGACAACATGGACCGCGAGAAGACTGCTTTTGTGACCCCTGATGGTCTTTACCAGTTTAAGATCATGCCGTTTAGATTATGCAATGCCCCATCCACCTTCGAACGAATGATGGACACTCTCTTGCGCGGGTTCAAGTGGTCAATTTGCCTATGTTACCTCGACGACGTCATTGTGTTTTCCCCGACCTTTGACACACACCTCGACCACCTTTCCTCCATCCTTTCTGTTTTTCGTAACGCAGGACTGCAACTGAACTAATCGAAGTGCCACTTCGAACGCCAACAAATAATCATGTCAGGCCATCTTGTGGACTCCTCTGGCGTACGCCCTGATCCTGATGAAGTTCGAGCTGTGTAAAACTTCCCCGTCCTGACCAGCACTAAGGAAGTCCGAAGCTTTTTAGGTCTTTGTTCTTACTTCCGACGTTTTGTAAACAATTTTGCGGACGTGGCCCGACCTCTTACGGGCTTGCTGAAGAAGGATGTTTAATTCTCTTGGGGCGCTGCGCAGGCTTCGGCGTTCTCCAATCTCATCGCGTTGCTCACAACACTACCTATTCTGGCCCATTTTGACATGTCTGCCCCAACAGAAGTCCGCACTGATGCCAGCGGCCATGGAATCAGTGCAGTTTTGGTCCAGCATCAAAGCGGCTGCGCCCGCGTAATCGCATATGCCAGCCGTCTGCACTCTGCGGCCGAGCGAAACTACTATATCACTGAACGGGAATGCCTTGCTATAGTTTGGGCGGTTGGCAAATTTCGGCCCTACTTACATGGACGTCGTTTGACTGTCACAACTGATCACCACGCCCTCTGCTGGCTCTCGTCGTTAAAGGATCCCACTGGGCGTCTTGGTCGCTGGGCACTACGGCTGCAAGAATATGACTACTCAGCGTCTTACAAATCTGGCCGTTTACACCATGACGCTGACTGCTTGTCCCGCCATCCAGTGAACCCTCCTGAGACTTTAGACAAAGCACCGCCATGTGTGATCGCTCTCTCTGCTTTGAGCAACATCCGTGATGAACAGCGCCGAGATGCCGTCTTGCATGACATTATTGAGAAGCTGAACTCTCCAACGCCCCATCCATCTACTCGACTGTGTGTACTTAAAGAGGGCACCTTATACCGCTACAATGTCAACACAAATGGGTGCGAACTGCTCCTTGTGGTGCCTTCCCACCTACGTTCGAGTGTTATCGCCCAGCTCCATGACGCCCCACCGCCGGTCACCTTGGTCTCTCTCGGGGACTTACGACCGCGTGCAGCGTCGATTTTACTGGCCCAGGCTTTATCACTCAATGCACCGCTACGTCGTCGCATGCAACCAGTGCCAACGTCGAAAAAAAAAAAACAAAACCCTATGAGTCTTGCCGGACTCCTCCAGCCACTTGATATTCCTATTTACCCCTTATTTCGAGTTGGTCTTGATCTTTTAGGCCCGTTCCATCAGTCTACCTCCGGAAACAAATGGATAGCTGTCACTACGGATCATACAACCCGGTACGCCATCGCGCGGGCTTTGCCAACCAGCTGTGCCACAGATGTTGCCGATTTTCTTCTGTACGATGTCACCCTCCATCATGGTGCTCCATGCCAACTCCTCACAGATCGTGGACGCTATTTCCTGTCTCGAGTTATTGACGACCTGCTTCGCCCTTGCGAAACCAAACATAAATTTACGACGGCCTACCATCCACAAACTAATGGGCTTACCGAACGATTCAACCGGAGTTTAACTGACATGCTCTCCATGTACGTCTCCTCTGACCACCTAGACTGGGACGTTGCATTGCCATCATTGCCATTTGTCACATTTGCATACAATTCCTCACGCCACGACACCGCTGGGTTTTCACCATTCTACCTCTTATTTGGCCGCGACCGAACTCTACCTTTCGACACCATCTTTCCGACAGCTGTCCATTCGCTGACTGAATACGCCCGTGACACTATCACCAGAGCTCACAAAGCACGAGAAGTCGCTCGGAAGCGCCTCTTAGCATCGCAAGAGCAACAGAAGCAACGTTACTACACACATCATCGTGACGTCTCCTTTGCCCCGGGTTCCCTTGTGTTCTTGTGGACACTGACTCGGCATGTTGGTCTCTCTGAGAAGCTGCTTTCCCGGTACTCAGGACCCTACCGCGTCTTGCGCCAGGTGACCAACGTTACCTACGAGACAGCCCCGCTGAAGTCGTCATCTCCAATGTCTACAGACATTGTTCATGTTTCCCGACTTAAGCTCTACCTCTCCGCAACATCATAGAAAGCACCGAGACGGTGCTTCTGCACCCGGGGGTCATGTTACGAGACTACAACACGCCATCACGCTGAAGAATCAAGACAGACACCAAGAAAGACGACGTGATTCTGGGATGTGGGGCATGCTCTGGCTTGCCATCTCGGCTTAGGCTTGGCGAAATATACTGTAACCTCGTTTCTCTGCGTACCCTCCTGTAACAATATATATATATATATATATATATATATATATATATATATATATATATATATATATATATATATATATATATATATATATATATATATATATATATATATATATATATATTCATGTGCGTCCTGCGAGAAAGACGAGGAACCCTCTGGCGCACGGCGGTGAATAAAAAGACCGACCCGCTGCTGCTTCTCAGCTTCTTTAAATACAACCTCTGTCTTCACGTCGCGACACTGGTGGAGGTGCTGGGGCCTGCAACCTGATGCAGGAAAGCGTTGTTCGGGACCGTAAACCCAGTCCGGAGCCTCAAAATCTTGTTACGACTCCAGTACACCGATTCAGCCGGCGCCTACTAGGCCTAAGTCCGGAACTCTTGACTGCATCTCCTCTTACCAACATGGCGGCCCCTTCAACGTCTGCGAATATTCCTCCTGCCCAGACGACGCTTACTTCCCAGGTTAGGGTAAATTCAACAAAGCCCAGTTGAATGGTTAACCTTTCGTTTATAAAAAACACCTTCCAGCATCTGGTATTGACGCGGTTAAGCCAAATTATCCGGAAACTACTTGCTAACTTTACCTATGGAAAAACTCAATATCCTAAAGCGCGCTAAAAAGAAAAAGGTTTTCCTCGGACACTAGACACTAAATATATGTAATCTTGATGCTGTGCTCGTTTTTAATGATGGCAATATAGTCCGTGTGAATGGGTTGAATTATTTTGAAATTTCAGCAGGGCAGTGCACATTGCAGGGCCTATGCAACCCGTAGCTGCGTTGACGGTACTGGCAGGAGTGCACAACAGGCCACAAAGGAGGCTTGCCAAGCAAGACATTTGAACGCAAAAAGAAAAAAAATAGGATATTGGTGATGAGTATCTGGCTGGTGCCTATTAAATGGGCCCATCAATTTCCTGTTGTTGTGCTTCTGAAATGATGCGCATTTTTTAAACCATCAGTGCTATTATTTGAAGACATACTTTTTTGAACTTATGCTCATTTTTCTCAGCAACCGCTCAATTTAAAAAGATATATTTCTGCCAGTGTTTAGATAATGTGATCGGCAATTGGCCGAAGCGTAATTATTGTGATGTAAATAAGTGTTCAACACCACGTCTAATAGTTATTACCGAGTCACGCATAATTGTGTACCTGAAGTAAAAAAATTACAAAAAAATGTGCGTTACATTTTTGAGTGCTAAATCTGCTTCAGTAAAAAGAGGAAGAGCCTATGCTAATAATGATAGTAAAATAATTACTTTGACTCGTATGGTTACGCAGAAAACGGTACAGCACTCACGGATAGAAACAGGACACTCTGAGCGTCTGGCGGACGGTACATGTGACGCCGCTCGTGGGTGCGCGTGGAACCAATGTGTTGCATTATGGTATATAGCGAGAGGGAGAACACCTATGGAGACAGATTATTCCTTCCGGTCACCAAATTGTCGGCCTGTTGTTCATCATGTGTACACTGCCAAGGTGGAACTGCAAGGCTCACGCACATTCGCATGTCGACCGCACTGGCTCACCGCTGCGCACCACCTTTATTGCCATGCCAGCGGGCAACACTCTCGTTCGGCGTGCTTAGGCGATGTGGTACGCATGCTGTGCAAGTAAGACACAGGGTTCTGTTTGGAGATAGCGCCTTGTGTGCGTTTGTAGACATGAGAAACATGCGCAGAAAAGCATGGAAAGTTTACTTCGGGGTTTCTGCCTCAACAAGAAAGAAAATGAGTGACATGCTTGCCTTCATGAAACATGGAAATAATATCATCTGTTAGTGTCATCAGGGCAAACTGTGGCCTATTGTTGAATTAAAATGCAAGAAGCTCGCTCGTTCTTCCGTGGCCGACAGCTCTACCAATGCTTGCCACGCACTATAGTCGCATTATTCGCTGCTCGAGGCGAAACAACAAAATACTAAGTCATTATTACGATGCTGAATGGAAACAGGCCCGTGGCTGGTGCTTTTTTTTTTAGTCGTGACAAAAAGCTTTTGATTGATATGTGCGGTTTAACGTCCCAAAACCAGCATATGAGTATGAGAGACGTCGTAGTAAAAGGCTCCGAAAATTTCGACCACCTGGTGTTCTTTAACGTGCACCCAAATCTGAGCCCACGGGCCTACAGCATTTTCGCCTCCATAGAAAACACAGCAGCTGCAGCCGGGATTCAATCCCGTGACCTGCAGGTCAGCAGCCGAGTACGTTTGCCACTAGACCACCGCGGCGGGGCAAATTCTTCGAAAATAAGAAACACGTATTGATGTTTCTGTGAACGGCGGCCATTAAAAAGTTTTCTCTGCTAGTTATTACATCATGCTGATTTTTTTTTGCTTATATGCCCACTAGTGTTTCCTGCGCAGTTATAAAATAACCCCTCGAATACGAGTTCACAATAAAGCCGAGCCGAACTCATGGTCGCCAGGCATGGTCCTTTGCACACAAATTGCTCTGCACTATGATTTATTGAAACTGCCTTGTCCTCATTAATGTGTGTTAGAACGAGTGGCGTCACCATATACCCAGTATAAACGTAGTTAACGTTTAGGTTTAGAGACGGCAGAAATATCAGCGCATTGTTCAGCAGTCGCGTAGTACTCCGTCTGCAGCAGCACGGTAGCCATATATACTGGTTCTGTGCCAGTGCCTCCCAAAATCTCATCGGGCAATTGGCAATGCATTCATGTTGATTGTGTATATAGCACTTACATAATCAGGACTGATGTAGAAAAGAAAAAATAGCACTTACACGCAAGTAATATTTTTTATTATAACAGACACTTATGCCTATATATATATATATATATATATATATATATATATATATATTATATATATGCACCAAATATATTAAAGGAAAAATTAACAGAGTCAGTCATGTCATTCTTCGTTCTTCGTTCATGTGCTAACAAAATACACTCTGCGTCTCTTGAGATAGTTGACGAGAAGTTGGCGCTCATCTTCGGATATGAAAGGCTTCCATTTTTTAACTTGCAAGTTGCTTTTTGCGATGAGAAACTTCACGCGCCTACAGAGAGGTTGATTGATTTGTGGGGTTTAACGTCCCAAAACCACCATATGATTATGAGAGACGCCGTAGTGCAGGGCTCCGGAAATTTTGACCGCCTGGGGTTCTTTAACGTGCGCCCAAATCTGAGCACACGGGCCTACAACATTTCCGCCTCCATCGGAAATGCAGCCGCCGCAGCCGGGAATCGAACCCGCGACCTGCGGGTCAGCAGCCGAGTACCTTAGCCACTAGACCACCGCGGCGGGGCCCTACACAGAGGTTCACAGCTGAATTTGATACATGCATGTATATCTGTTTTTGTTACAATAAACAACACTGTGCGATCAACGACATTATTGCGTACGAACTAGCCCAGTTTGCAATGCTAAATTTTTGCATGTCACGCCTGCACGTTTTGAATTTTAAGTGAATTTCAAAAACACTTCTGATTGCTTGTTCGGCGCCTGCTAATCCTGTGCATGCACAGCGTTGTCATTGGTTAACTTTTTCGTTCACAAACAGCTGTTGTGCTTTTTTAGTCGTACTTTATTGCTATTCCGTTCTTTTCTCGTGTGCGTAAATGTGTGGTTGTGAACCAGAAGTACCACGTCACATAAGCCTCTGACGCCGTTCCAGCTGCAGCCGTAACACGAGACGGTGTGCCAGCTTCATGTGGCTCGGCTGCACGAATACGGCCCGTAACACGGCTGTAAGGGGCAGGGGCCTTTGTCAAGCCGCTATGATGGCGGCTTTTTGCTCCTGTCCTAGCATTTGTTTCAAATAATGCTGAAATAAAGAATCTGAATCTAATTATGATCCTTCGTAAATAAACATACACGTATCACCAAAAAAAGTGCACGAGCTCAATCACCAGAGCTGAATAGTATGGCCGGCAATGACGGGCAACCGGTAGCTCAAAATCACGGACAGAGTAACATCGCCGCTAACACGAGCATGGCGGTACTTCTGTCAGGCGATATTGCTGTGCGGATCATGGAAATCAGTGTTGTTTTCTCTCCAACAATGCAAAATCACTATCCGTAGAAACGTCAGGTGTGCATGAATAGCGCGATAGGCGGGCACCGAAAGTTTTCGTTATTGCGCTAGCAAACGAGTCCCTGGTGAGTGGTCGCTATACTAGCGGGATTTATCCACACACGTACTCGATGATCTCGATATGCATGCTGTATAAGCAACCGCAAAGCCGTTCTCAACTTATCTCGTCAGCGCGAACGGTAATAATGTTGCATTCGCTACGGAAGACAACATAGATTTAGTCAAAGCAAGTTAGCAACAAATATCCGTGTGTCCGTACATGCATCTATTCCAGAACGTAGTTGTTGCTCATAACACCAGCAATAGCCACATGGCCGTAATAGCTTTCCAAATCTATACCATGATAGGAGCTGAAATATTAAGGAAAACAAGAGCTGCCATGTATGTGGCCATCAGCCGTTATACTTGCGCGTAATTAGATTTCAATGCAGGGAATGGAGAATCGAAATGTGACCACCGCAGCTGAAATTGAACCCGCAACCTTTGGGTTAGCACATGAACACCGCAACACCTTACCATTGAGGAGGGCGATGCACTTATGTAGGATAGATGTTGAACACAATGAAGAGTTTCGTAAGGTTTTGCAGCAGAGTAGTGATCTGCTACTTTCATACCGAAGTAGTCTTCAATCCTGTAAACCATCGTATTCATTCTGTGATTCTATGATACGTTAGTACAGAGTCTGTAATTTTGAAAGGGGTAAAGATGTCTTATAGAAAGTGCTTTGCTCGTATGAGAGGCAGAGACATGGGCTTACTTCTTCATCATGACATTTAAATGGAAGCGTTATGTATGAAGGTTATGAGCAACGAAAAAAAATATGGTGTTATGAAAATTGAACTATAAATGTTATCATATGCAGATTACATGGCTGTGTTTCGTTCTAATGAAGAAAGCGTCGATGATGTTAAACGTGATGAAGATTACAGTACTCTTGCATTTTGATATTTTGAAACTGCCTTTCTTTACTCTGTCTTGAGGGTGATAAACAATTAAAATCACCATGCAGAATGGCAACCCTGTCAGGGCTAGCAAACGACAACGGGTTCTAAAAAAAGCTTTCCCAATTAAACTCAATATTGGTTATGTGCGTACACACAGACAACTGGCCATTCATCATGCCAAATCAGACGCGATTAATCTTCCTGTACTAGAGACATTTGCATACCAACAGAATCCTTGAGTAGCTGTGCACAACTTGCAGTCATTCAAATCTCCCGAGACACACTTACATTAGGCCGTCTTAGAATAGGGTACGCAAGGATAGGCTTCGTTGCGTACGCGTACTCTATTTCCGTCACTTAACGTGACCACCCACGAGGATAGCGTATGGCGGATGCGCAGTGGCGACTAAGGCTAATGGAGGCCTTTGCGTGCCCCCTTTTAATAAAATTGCCTATTATACCACGTTCCTAATGCGCAAATCATGCGGTCAGTCTGATCCTGACTTTCGTCTTCTGAATGACGATGACATCTAAGTCGTGCTTAAGAATCTGTCTTCTTAGTTGTTATAATGACGTCGCCTACGCAGGAATGCCCATAAACGCTCACTCACACATGTGACTCGAACCAGTCGTTCAACCACTTGCGCCTGCCAACTGAAACGCAACTCAAGGCGACCGTTGGTGCACACTTTCGTGCAACTTTTATCCGTCGCAACACAGAATTTTCGCCCCCTCGTATAAAATTGAGCAAAGGGCGACTGAGCAAGCCTTAGTTTTGCGACCAAAGTGGCCAATTGCGAGCAGAGCAGTCGCTTTTCGACTAACTTCGTCGCCATGCAGTTGCAGGTGTGAACAGGCCCTAAATTTGCTATAGGAACTCTTAATTCTGTCCCAAAGTTCTTCGCAGGTAAGTCACAAATTGCCAGATCGGTGACACGCTCCTCACTTCTGGCAATCCTTTACCGTCGGCAGGTTCATAGCTGCATGTCGACCCGCTTGCCAATCACGTAGCGCTTTAGGCACACGTCGTAAATGTGTCCCGTTCGTTGAGGTCGGTGCAGGGTCAAACTTACTTGCCTAATGATCCAAGCCACCGCCCTTTGTTGATCTGCTGGAGGCATCGGTGACTGACGCTGCTTCTGATTGGTCTGTCGCTGTTGAACTGTCGCTGCTTCGGCAGTGGCTTCTGTTGCTGCAGCTGCTGTCGCGGCGACTAAGGAAGTGAATGGGCCTCAGCTATATATGTCGTTCACTAAGAATGGTTAGTGTCGGTTTGTGCAGTCTCAATCACACTGACCTTTAAAGGGGTTGAGCAGCCGGCTGTGAACTGCGCCAACATCTCCTGTAGGCTCGATGCACAGGTAACTCATGAAGGCAACAGGCGCACAATTGACGGGATGTTTTCAGCTGCTTCCAGATGGGTGCAATCGCGGAACGACGGGTTTTTCGATGCCGCTGCTTTCCGTGCCTTTTTCCGTCTGGCCAGTGGTCAGAGCGAAAGTCTGTTACAAACAATTATCAACGCAAGTAGGGTACGCCAACACGTTATCAACGCGATCAGCCAGCCACGAGTGTCGGACGATAAGAATAGCATAGCATAAGGCATAATGTACAGCCGTGGCCACGTCTGAGTAGAGCACGCGAGGAGCTGGTTTTCGCTCTGTGGGCGAAACCTGGAGGCAGTATCGGGCTCTGAAGTGCTGTATCAGAAGCATGGGCTGCCTAGGTGTCAGGCTGACCACATCAGAGCCCGAAACTGCTTCGAGGTTTCGCCCCGCGGAGCGAAAACCGGCTCCCCGCGTGCTCTACCCAAATGTGGCAGCTGCTGCACAACTGCAGCGGCGATGGCAGTGCAATAGCTACTGTCGTCTTTTTCAAAATGCCGCGAAGTTTGCTGCTGCGCTAACCCGAGGGTGATAAAATGCTCGTCTTCATATCTTGTTTACGTATGGGTTCACATCCCGCTTTGCAAACAAATTTTTGTCCCCAAGAATTTCTCTCTTTTTACTTGTTTTCTACCACCCGCCAGTTATTCCATACCACGTCGGACAAATGGGCGCATGTGTTCTGGGGCAAAGCAAGTGATGAAGAGGAGGATGAACATAGCGTGCGCCAGCCAATGAGGGTGGTTCGTAGCTTACAACCAAGGGCTGGCACAAACAGCTCCGCTGCTATAGAAAAAAGGGTGCTATAGCGTCCGAGTGGTTGAGGCAATGATCTTGAAAACCTCCGGGTTCCTCTAACATAGACTCGACCCCTGGCGACTGCATGATGTTATTTGTTTTGGTAAAGAAGAAAGGGCAGTTTGTCATTTGAAAATTTTCAAGCGCTTAATAGAAACAAGGTAGTAGAAGAAAGCAGGTGACATGTAGGCCTTGCCAAATGACCGGGACCTGACGATGCAACTTGTAAGCGCTTGCTTGTATGAAGTGTTTAATAGAGAGCTGTGCCCATTGCTGACAGCGTTATTCAATGAGACTTATGAGTGCAATAATATGACACTTTCCTCTCGTAAAGTGCATATCATACTAATCTCAACAACTCATAATATTAATACATGGGGTTTAACGCCCGAAAACCACGATATGATTATGAGAGACACTGTAGTGAAGGGCTCCGGGAATTTCGAACACCAGGAGCTTCTTAACGTGCTCCTAAATCTTAATATCCGACATTGCATAACTGCAAAAAAAAACTTTGACGAGGAATGTTTTACAGGTCGGTATCACAGATTGATCCGAATTTCAAGATTTCTTACTACGGTCCTACCAACGAAACTTCAAGGTGGGAATAAAAGAACACCGATTTCAGTTTCCAAATAAGAGTGATGGTCTATGATTCTATTACGAATATTTATTCCTATATGCACGCCTCAGAATATGTTTCATTATGTGGAGAGCATTCATTCTGCCCCTATCTGAGGCAAGCACTATTGCCGCGCCTTGTGTTAAGATGTCCCAATTAACATAGGAAGCAGCTTCGCCCAAAGCGTTAATTAAGGTTTGGGTGGTCGCTATGCCGAATCTCGACTAACGCCACCAGTTTATTCATATTTCTATGCTTAATTTTAGGCATGGTTGAAACTATTTATCTTAATTTTTGATCCAGTTTTTTTCTGTTTTTGTTCTGTGTTTTGATTGGCTAGCTGTTGAATTTTCACATCTGTGAGTTCTGCAGTTATAAAAATAGAGGGATTACTTAAGAGAGAGAAAGAAGAAGAAGGCTTAACCAGATGTTGGCACCCGGTTGGCTACCCAGCAACAGGGGTGGAGAAATAGGGCCAAGAAACGAGGTGTAGAGATAGAGAGAGAGAGAGAGAGAGAGAGAGATAGAGAAAAGAGAAAGAAGAAAGCACACTATAATCAGGATCAAACAAATAGTGCACCGTTCAACCGCTAAGTGCATACTTATTATGATGTTTTGTTACATACGCACGCACGCACACAAACACGCACACACTAGATTAGACCAGCGTGCGCTATTATCGCCGAATGGGCTCGTTTTCGTCGTGACACCTCTAGAAAAAAATGCGTTAAAGGGGCCCTAAAACACTTTTTCAAGTAACCATGGAATGAATTCACTAGAAAAGCTTATTGCCTCACGAATTCAACGCCGCAAACTTTTTAAGAATCCGCCCAGTGCGAGTGGAGTTAGAAAGGTTTGTCGCATGCTGCAATTGCATTATCTCTTCTCTCGTCCCGGCGAAAGCGCTGGAAGCTAAGCAGGGAGGGGTGGCAGGGCAAAGAAACTACAGCGGCTCGTGACCTTGAGCACTTTTTTTTTTCTTCAAAGCGGCTTTTTCAGTGTGATCGCGTGCGCACGCGGGGACAAGTAGCGGCCTCCCGCGGCTATCTCGGTAACTCGATTTTTGGTTACAGACGCACAGATTTTTCGCTCACAACGAACGGGGCCGACGCCGGTGGCGGGTTTTCTGCGACACGAGCTCTCTAACGCTACTGCATTAAAAACACGCACCCTGGAAGGGCGTTCTGGCTACAATCGTCGTTCACAAAGGCTGATCGATCGTGAAAAGGGCCGTAACGCTTAACAATAAACTAAATATAAAAGAAACATGAAGCACACTCGAGAAAGTTGAAATAACATGGTATTCTACAGTTTGCTTGTTCGCATTTCAATAAAGCGTCCTACACACACATTTCTGTCCGATGTATATGGACTTTCACATCACTCCGTGTATAAAGCAACGCATAGATGTCCATCACAAGAGTGTATCTAGTTCAGCATCCACTAACAAGTTTCTTAGGAAGATGTTCGCTTTTTCTGAAGATGCATTTAAGGTCACGGTTTAAATAATTTCTGTATTGGGGGGCATCTGTCTAAACTTGCTAGTTTCTTTTCTAATTAGTCTCCTTAATTTGCGTACTTTATGCACTCAAAAAATATGGCCAGCATTTTCATCTTTGTGACACTGTTAGTTCAGCGAGCTGGCAAATCTTCTCTCGACATAAATCACCGCTGAAATCATCAATGTGTATTTGTTTATTTACCGCACATAGTAATACCGCTGTTTCCACAGGTCACGATCAAGGCGGCCAGTCCCGGTCTGATTTCTTGATCACGATCAACAATGGTCTCCGCGACACGATACGAACTGATCCAGATCGAGTTTGGCGCAGACGTGAGCCATATCGCAATCCACGAACGAGATTTCGATGCACGTATATCAGGATCAAGAGGCACATACGGTCGTGATTAAAAATGACCAGATAACATTTGTATATTATGCATGAGCCATTGTAAGTACAATTGTTGGCTTTCTTCATTCCGCAGCAATTACCTCGATTGTAATGATTTTCCGAGAAAGTGCAAGGCTACACAAAACGTTGGTCAAGAAAAGACCACGGCCGTCAAACATCCGGAGCCTGCTGGGATACTTTCTCATAGCTAAATGTGCACGCATTTACAATCATAAAGAGTAAATGGAATACTTATTTACGCATTCGTTTATTTTTAAATGCGAATAATTTCTCAGTCACACGATGTCGGCGGGGGCGCCATCCACACCACCACTGCGCATGCTCACGTTTCGTGTCGGCCCAGGAAGACATCCGCAAAACTGTCGCTCCCCTTCTCCTCTATCACCTCGTAAGGCCGACGCAGGCAGCATCTGGTAATAAAAACACGACTGTTCGCGCTGGACAACCGTTAACTGGTCAGCCCGTACATCTAGGCACTGGATCGCGCGTTCGGAATTCAGTCAAGGGCGTCTTGGATTTCGCTTGACGTTGAAGGCCGTGCTTCTTTTTCGTTCAATA
Organism: Rhipicephalus microplus; assembly: GCF_043290135.1. Lineage (NCBI taxonomy): Eukaryota > Metazoa > Arthropoda > Arachnida > Ixodida > Ixodidae > Rhipicephalus > Rhipicephalus microplus. The sequence continues at coordinate 133,088,347 of NC_134710.1, read as the reverse complement.
AATAAGATTATAATAAAGACGAAATAACAATTAAGCATTCGAAAACCACACCCAATTACGCAACATTCACGCGATACCTCGACCACTCTGCGACGCATTTACTCGAGCAGTCCCCGTGGGAAGATGTGGGCGGAATTTTTTTTTATTGATTTCTCGAGCTCTCACGTGTAGCGCATCGCGTTCTGCGACCTCCGTGCTCCGACACGCGTCTATACAGTTTCGCGCATTAATGAAGCATGCGAAGCCAAGGCTCAGATTTTTTTGGGCTGGCATCGCATTCATACTTTATGTGTGCCTGCCGCCGGTGCATCAACAGAATGGAAGAGCTAACCTAAAGTGGTGGCTCTTGTAACATGCATGATTCCCGAAGGAGTGACACAGCTGTTGCGGGCCGTAAGCGCACCGCGAGGATAATAGAATCCGGACCTATTAATAATTCATGCAGATAAGCAACTACACTCTGCGAGACTGTCTATCATAAAAAAAAAGAAGGAACGAAACGCGTGCGCGTGGGAAGAGAGAGGGGGAGATAGAAAACACTAGGCAAAGAAGGCTTTTGTCGGCCACTTGAACGACCTTCTTGCCGTGCTCAGCCGTCGCTTCTGCACGTACACGAGTGAGCTCGGGCATAATCAAACGCTTGCCTCTCATTAGCGCCAGAAGGCAAAGGGAGAGAGATGTGCACTTATAAAAGCCCTGCCTCGATGCGCACTGCGCTTGCTTCGTGGCGATCACATTTCCCTTCGCGCTGCTGTGGACTTCGTTCCCTCGCACAAACGCGCCTTTCCAGCCACATCGCCGCTATGGGACCCTTCTTGGCTGGCGTCCTGGCAACAATCACTTACGTGCCTTGCGCGCTGCTTTCGCTAAAGGCCGGAGAAGTATTCGTGTGCGGTAATGTACAGGCGGCCATGCATATATTATTCGAGACTTGTTGAGCTGCTCTACGCACATTCACTCGTATTATTTCTGTGTGTTCCTTCTTTTCAACGTTGTTTGCTCATAACTGTAACCACTGATGAATGGTACGTAATTACCGCTTTATGACCGTAAGCAGCTCGCATGTCTCAATTTTTTTCAGTTGTTGAGTCACAGTGTATGCATGCTGTAGATTATAACGTTTCAACTATATATTAAGCTTTTAAACAACCAAACCGTGTATATATTTACGTGCATTATTAGCTACACTCCAGGATTTGATCATCTTCGTATTATGACGAGGGCCTCGGATGTTTCATAAACCCACCACGATGGTGCTCAGGCACTCGGCTGCTGACCCGCAGGTCGGGGGATCGAATCCCGGCCGCATTTTCGACGGGGGCGAAAATGCTTGAGGCCCGTGTGCTTAGATTTAGGTCGACGTTAAAAAAGCCCCAGGTGGCGAAAATTTCTGAAGCCCTCCAGTACGGCGTCTCTCAAAATCAAATGATGGTTTTAGGACGCAAAAGTTCAGCAATTCTTCTTCTTCTTCTTCTTCTTCTTCTTCTTCTTCTTCTTCTTCTTCTTCTTCTTCTTCTTCTTCTTCTTCTTCTTCTTCTTCTTCTTCTTCTTCTTCTTAATATTATTATTATTATTATTATTATTAGACCCGTCATCAAACGCGAAAACTTACAGTCAGCGTCAACATTCCGCGCTTGATATGTCAACAACAGTGATGCGGAAAAATCTTCCCGTGCTGGCGTCACCATAGACGTCATCGCGCGATCGTTCATTGCATAGGGCTTCATGCGATTAGATGAACGCGCATCAATACACGCGGCTAAGGCGCCCTTGATCGAGCGTGAAGCCCTGCACGATGCGGTGATGCAGCCTTGAATGATCTAAAGAACTCTTGGAAGTGCTGCAGAGTAGTGACGCATGAGAGTGCGCCCACATATTTGGCGTGTTTCGCGTGCTTTTTTTTTCTTTAAACAACCAGGCAGGTTTGAGCAAAAAATTAAATGCCTGATCCTTGGGTTATTTGAGAGGACGTACAACATAACTGATTCGAGCAAGAACAAAAAGGCAGTTAAGGAGCTTCCGCTAACTAATTAGCACGTAGTCGTGCAAAACAGACATGTATGTAGACCACTAATGAATAACACGTGGAGCTTTCCTGAAGCACATGGTCTGTTTGTTGTTTTTTTTTTTGACCTTGGTTTGGTATGTGGTATACAAATACATGGCCATTGAAAAAAATAGGTTTCCTACGAGTTGATGGTCGCAATCTTTTATATGTTTTCTTGAATTATGAAGGAGCAAATGAGCAATTTTAAGGGTAATTACTGAAGCAACTCATGCCTGGTCGGACTTTAACTTGTAGAGTACCCTTTCCTGGTAGGCCGCACTCAGTCGACGGGCCGATTATGCCGAGGCCGAGCGTGGAGAAATGAGTGGCTCACACTGTCGACACTGCAGCTTCTTGGAGCAGCATAAGCGCCTGACGTGCACGTGGGTTTTGACGCGTTCGCATTGTTCTTGTCTATGGCTCACTTGTGATGCCAGGCAGGGAATCACGTTGTTTCAGACGTTTTGCAAAATATGAGCACTCGTACGAATAAAACAAACTGTCCAGGGACTTTTAGTTTATAGTTTTCAATGTTAAAATGAAAAACTTACCCTACGTCTTGAGACTCATTCGATCAAGTTCTCCAGGGGGTTGCTGTTCGGCCGGCTCCGAAGCTAGCGACTCTTTTCCAGCGAAAGCTGTTATGAGGTCACAACATGGGTCGCGTGTGCCGTAGTTTTCCGTCGTCACTGCTGCCGCCACCACCGGTGTCCGTAACCACTCTCATTAAAAAAAACAACTAAGAAAATACCAAGGTCACGACAGAATTTGAACCATGGTCCTCTGCATGCCAGATCAGCATTCGCCCTCTGAGCTACGCTGGTGCTTGGAACTCTGTTGCAAACTGACCTTAGGCAGGATTGATGTCGGGAAAGGACTCGCGTTAATATAAGAAATAAAGCGTTTTAGAACAACCAAGGAAACAAGACGTCAAACAATGCGAATTGCGTACTGGGAGGGAATTCGAGTGCTATAACCAATTACTAAAGCTTCACGCATAATTCTTCGTCGTCGTCAGCCACAGCATACAAAAATATGCACCAAATTCCTTGAAAGTGCGTAGAGAGCGCCAGGTTTCTTCGAAGAATGACGAAGGATGGCATGGTCAGTGCCTCTCTACTGCACAATAGTTATGATGATTTATGGCGTAGTGGGTGCCCTGCAAGTTCGCTTATAGCAGTTACCCGAGGAGTGTTTAAGAAGGCTCCGAAAGCCGCTCTTTGACTTTGCTGCGCACTGCGTGGAGAGCTGACTGTTTTTTTTTTTACAGCGAAAGCTGTTATGAGATAACATCTCGGGTCACGCGCGGCGTTGTAGTTGTCCGCCGCTGCCGGTGTCTGTAACCATTAACACAAAATGAAAAAAAAACATCCACTACAGACACAAGGGCGCTCGAACCCGGGTCCGCTGCATGCCAGCCCAGTATATATATTCTACCACTAAACAATGCCGGCATTTGGGACATGTTCGCAAACTTTCCTTAAGCAGGCTTCATGTCGGGAAAGGAGTCGTGGTAATATGAGTAAAAAGCATTTTATAACAAAAAACAAAACAAAACAACCGGGCATCACAAATAGTGAATAGCATAACGAGTGGGTCGTTCAATGCTCCAACCCATTACAAAAGCTTGTTCTTGTTCACCCTTTAACTGTGGCGGATACCCACTTCAGGCACCATTGCCCATCGTCATCAGCCACTGCATGAACAATTGGCACAAAATTCCTCGCATGTGCTTAGCGGATACCACGCTTTCCCGAAGAATGACAAAAAATAGCATAGCGAATGCTGGTCTACTACCCTGAAATTATTATTAATGATTTTGTAGTTGGTACCCAGCAAGTGTGCTTGACAATTACCCAGTTTTCGAAAAAACCCACTGTTTTCCATCTTCCTTTCGATACTTACTTCTCTTTGTCTCTCTCTTTATTTTCTTTAGGTAAGTAGGATTGATGCTTTCTTCAAGAATAAACTGATAGCACACTTCTAATCATTAACGAAAAACGTTAATAACATGTTTACATGAATAATAAAAATAACACTCGTCAATTCTCGTTAAACGTTATTCGGCCTTTGCTTTTTAGTAGTTGGTAAAATTAGTATAAATATATAATTTCAGTCACTTTCATTTAAAGTGGTTCAGTTCAGTGGTTCTCTACGAAAATGATTTCTGCATTTTATGTGGAAAACTGGAGCTGAGTCCGAAACACGGAAAATGAATTGATTTCAGACTTGTAGCGAAAAATGCATGCGACTCTGGAGGTGATCTTTCAGGAAGGGGAAGAGCTCGAGCACTCCCCGTTCTCTTGAGCTCGGTACTACAACAATACATAAAAAATGCAGTTAAAACGATGATGATTGCAGATGAATCAGCTGCAACTGATTTCAGTGTCAGAAGTATGGAGCCATCCATGATATACGATAATATACTGAAGAAATGAACGCCCCTGTTTTTAATAGGAATCTACACGCTTGTAGTGCTCTATAAAGCAGACGCCAGCCAGTGGTTATGTCGGGCTTATCTTTACAGAAGTGAGTACTTGACTCTGACGATAGACATTTGCTCTAAACATTTTCTTCTTTTCTTTTATCCGGTCCTGCCCTGTCGTAGAGCGAGGTATGACTAGTGCGCAGCAAAAGAAAAATAAGCATAATACATTGTAATTTCTGCGCTTAAGAAAGACTGTATACAGTCTGTATACAGACTGTACAGTCTGTACAAGTCGGAACATTTACTATAGTAAATGTTCCGACTTGTACGTATAATGCATCACGCGTGATTGATTGCCTGTTACGTTATTTTTTCGGCAATGGGTGGAACGTAACCAGCTACTTCATTCGCAAGAGAAACCGTCACAGGAGACGCAGCTCCGAGCATTTGTGTTTGACGCGATCTATACGGTACAGCACATCTGCAGTAGACATGGAAGACGGCAGCCTCTAGGATGAACTTGTTTCGACGCGCATATCTGAGCACTCTCAACTGATTCCCTCATTTTAACGACAGATCCTGTACTGTCGTCACCACCATCGGCATCTCGCCATGGTTTCATTTTCCGTTGCTCATAGGCCTCTCTCTTTATTTATAATTAGATGAGAAACAGCTTATGATGGAGCTCAACTCAATGTGCGTTCTCAACTTTACTGCGAATAAGCAACAGCTCACCCAAGGAGTGCTAAAACGTGTTCATGCACTAGCGTGTTCCGTCCTGTGTAAGGCGCTAAGTAATACCCTGTGGCCTCTTCCCCTTACACTATCAGTGATCATGTGATGTCGTCGCGGAACGAGAATCTGCAGACGCGCGATGAACCAACGCGTCGTATCCTAGTCAGAACTCTATGGCACGCGCTAGCGCGTTCGGTCTTGCATAAGTGTATATAGTGCCTCTAGGCATTGTGGTAAGCGGCTGTGTAAAAGCCGCGGTAAGCAAACATGGTGTGCACCCCCTGTGCCGCTTCGCATCACCTCCTGGTTCTGTTAAGCGGGATATGGTGTGATATTTTTTTAATTATCGACTATGAGTAGAGCTCGCTAATACTTGCAAAGATGAAACGCACATAAACACCCAAGGGAGTGCCCTCTGTCCTAGCTCGCTCGGTAAAACATCGGACGCGAAATTCGAAATGTGTTGGTTCTGGTCTGACCAACCAAAGGAAGTTTCTTCTTTCAAATAATTTCACTTTATGTCGTAATCACTACACTACAGTTCCAAACAACATATAATATCCCCTGTAATTTCCTTGGATTAATTGTGTTTCTATTTTCATGGACGATCCTTCTGTAATTTATATGATGCTATCGTGAGGCATTTTTAGGTAACTGCTATAATTTACGCTTTTGACTGTAGTAAATGTAATTCTTATCAGTTGCTTTTGTAACAATACAATTCTAGGTGTGTTCAATGTGTTAGATGAAGGCTTACGGACTTCTAGTCGTTGTCGTCACAGGCATGGGACCACGCGACACAGCATATCTTGAATAAAGAGTCCATCCGTTTCGCCGTATGCTCCCGTAAGCAAAGAACTTTAAAAACTACAATATGTCTTGTAGTGAGGAAATGATAATCGAATGAAGATCATGCTTCGCTTGCCATCGTCTATCCTAATTTTGCAGATTACAACGACGAACAGATAAAAGCTGTCATCAACTGCCACTGTACCATCTTTCCACAAGAGGTTTAAATATACACATAACTGTTCGCCACTTCGGATTTTATTTTCAGTTGCGTTGTAATTGTATACTCCGAGGAAATGACTCGATTATCAGACAGGGTGGGTATTTTTGTCACTCATGTTCATATAAAATCTGCAAAAAATATATATTGTCAAGCAAGAAATTTTGACTCGCAAAAAAGCACTTCGACAATGACTTTTTCAATATTGAAAGAGCCACCCTGAAAGTGCATTAGTGCAAAAACAAGCCCCAATGCTTCGCAACATTAATTGTACATGTTTTCGGGTTTTTTCTTCAAGTCCAGTGGGTTGTAATATTATGTTTGTTCGTTCTCAATCAACTTCCTGAAGATTGAACAGCGTTATGTTTTGGGAGTGTTAATCAGCGCGTACAGAAAAACCTATTGCAACATGAAGATTTCGTCACCCTTCAGTGCTCGTCTCGACGAATTATTTGACATAGGTCCATACCAGTATTTTGGAGTGCGTAAAAAACTTGCCCAACTATCTGTGCTTCTAAAGCTGACATAGACGCATTCTGTACGGCACGACTACCTCATGGGTTCTAGTTTTAAACGATTGGCCGCACTGTCTTGAATTGGCACACGCGAATGTCTACTTTATGCTGAAATATCGAGCTTTGCAAACCAATTCAACGCACTTCTCAAATTTTTCTCTTATGTGAATCAACTACTTCAGGACTTGGACCTTATGATGGCCGCCCGGTACAAGACGGCGGGCAATACCACCACTTTCGAGCTGTTCAAGCGTTACTGTAAATGTCTCCCAGCAGTGATGTACCATTTCATAAGTGTGACGCGTTGTTCAGTGTCATGCTGGCTGTTATCGTCACATTGTTTTCCCTGGCCCGCACTAGATCTTAGTCTACGACTGACTCTTCTGTTAATGTTCTGAATGCTACAGCATGGAACTCCCAGCCTCCACGGGGGCACTCGTGCTTGCCTCTTGCAATCATTTTCTGTCTTTATTTTTACTTATATATATATATATATATATATATATATATATATATATATATATATATATATATATATATATATATATATATATATATATATATATATATATATATATATATATATATATATATATATATATATATATATATATATATATATATATATATATATATATATATATATTGTAATGATGATTGTAGTGGGTCATGCAAATCTCGGCACACACATTGTCAGTGCTAAGCACGAGACGCTCGGCCCGGACTGTCGCTGATTTTGATAGCTAGGCCTACGCTCCTACCTGGTCTCGGATAACAGTTTTGACTGTCTCCGTTCTATATTATAATTGGTGGAGGTGCTGGGTCTCCTTGCAATCCTGGAGTTGCGAAGCCGGACTCTACCTGCTGTCATGACCACTGCATCTGCCACAAGCCCTCCTCCTATGGCTTCCCAGGCCATCGTGTGCTCCGGCGCGGTCCGTCAGCGGGATCCTCCCATATTCAGCGGCACTGACGACCACGACGTCGACGACTGGCTGGCTACTTATGAACTCGTGAGTGTCTTGAACAAATGGGACGAAGCCACGAGACGGGCCACTGTCGGCATTTACCTCAGTGGCATTGCCCACTTATGGCTTCGGAACCATGAGACCGACGTTCTCACCTGGACAGCATTCAAAGCAAAGTTCAGCGAAGTCTTTGGTCGTCCTTCTGTCCGCAAACTTCGTGCGGAGCAGCGTCTTCAGTCGAGATCTCAACTGCCTGGTGAGAACTTTACAAGTTATATAGAAGACGTCATTGACTTGTGCAAGCGCGTCGATGTGAACATGACAGAGGTGGACCGCATCAAGCATATTTTTAAGGGTATTGACGAGGACGCTTTCCAGATGCTCATTTCGAAAAGCCCTGCTACTGTCGCCCAAGTTACCGAGCTCTGCCAAAGCTATGATGAGCTCCGCCGGCAACGTCTCGTCACCCGCCGTGCTGTCCCACATCAGGAATCGATGTCCGGCTTAACTCCCTCGCAAGACCCCGTCCTCCTCTCGCAGATCAAAGATTTCGTGCGCGAAGAAGTTGCCCGCCAACTCTCGCTCATCTCTGGCCTACCGGAGCGCAGTGCACCGCTTAGCCCTACTCTACGGACTATTATACGAGATCAAGTGTCTGAGGTCCTTCCTCCACAGCTGGTGCCACCAGCCAATGCACCATTGACGTACGCCGAAGCAGCAGCACGACCACGACCACAGACGTTCCAAGCGCCGCCTCCACAGCCTGCTCCTGTTTATGCCGCCCTGCCGCCACGACCTCCACTTCGCCGAGTCCCTAATCCATGGCGCACTGCCGACAACCGACCGATCTGCTTTTCGTGTGGTCTACCTGGGCACGTCGCACGTCTGTGCCGCCGCCGTCCACTCCACTCACGTGAAAACCTACGTCCATACGAAAACGATTACACGTACACTCAATACACCCCAGACCCCGAATTGTACGCTCCTCGTCCAAGCCACCGACCAGCTCCTGATCGCCGATCTCCTTCTCCACGTCGACGCTCGCCCTCCCCGATGCGCCGACGCCCCCCTACAATCGACGCGGAAAACTAAATGACGCAGTTCCCGAGGCAAGAACTGCGTCCTCGTCGCAAAGCACAAGCCCTCTTCGTTCGCCGCCGAATGTAATTAATGCCGTTCTTGAAGGTGTACCCGTACTTGCCCTTATTGATACTGGTGCCGCAATTTCTGTCATCGCCGAAAAAGTTTGCCGTTCAATTCGAAAAGTGACAACGCCTTACTTGGGTTCATGTCTTCATACTGCCACTGCACAGCCTGTGCAGCCTGTGGCCGCGTGTACTGCCAGAATTGTAATTCAAGGAGTGCCCTACACAGTCCAGTTCGTAGTACTCCCGCACTGTTCTCATGACATCATTTTAGGTTGGGATTTTCTCTCCCATCACCAAGCCGTCATTGATTGCGCCCGTGCCGAAGTCGTCTTTTGTCCCCTTGGTAATGCGCTACCAGTGCACGATCGCCCTTCCGACGCGAAGTTGGTCATTAGTGACGACACCCAAATCCCTCCACGCGCTACTGTCTTCGCACCTGTGTCGTGTTCCACCGTCGTCGACGCTGCCACATTCTTCACGCCTTCCGCTGCTTTCGTTCATCGCCACCTATCACCGCTCCCAACCGCTCACGTTACTCTTCAAGGTGGTGCGACCAACGTGCCTGTGAAGAATCCGTTCCCATTCACGATTACGCTACTTCGAGGCGAATGTATTGGTTCGATAGAATCATTCGAAACCATCGCTACACTTGACGTTCCTGATGAATCATCGGAAGTCAGTGCCCTCTCCTGTAGTTCCGTGAATGACCCTCCCACTACCGACATTTTCAACCGTGTCATCGACGAAGGCCTAAACCCACAACAGAGGTGTGAGCTTTTGAGCCTCCTTGACGAGTTTCGACAATCTTTTGACAGTCACAGCGCTACTTTAGGTCGCACATCTACCGTATGCCACCAGATCGACACAGGTAATCACCCACCACTACGGCAGCGACCATACCGTGTTTCGCCAACTGAACGCCGTATCATCGATGAACAAGTAGGTGAAATGCTAAAGCGAGGCGTCGTTCAACTGTCAAACAGTCCTTGGGCGTCGCCGGTTGTTTTAGTTAAAAAGAAGGATGGCAAGATACGCTTTTGCGTAGATTATCGTCGCCTAAACAAAATAACACGAAAGGATGTTTATCCTTTGCCTCGAATTGATGACGCCCTCGACTCTTTACAAGGCGCAGAGTTCTTTTCCTCCCTTGATCTACGCTCTGGGTACTGGCAAGTGCCCATGAATCCGGATGATAGGCCAAAAACTGCATTTGTTACACCAGACGGCTTATACGAATTTAACGTGATGCCATTCGGGCTATGCAATGCGCCGGCAACATTTGAGCGCATGATGGACACTATTCTACGAGGCCTCAAATGGAACACGTGTTTGTGCTACTTAGACGATGTAGTGGTATTCTCACCCGATTTTCCCACGCACCTTCGTCGCTTGGAACAGGTTCTACGCTGCCTCTCTGCAGCCGGCCTCCAACTCAACTTGAAGAAGTGTCACTTTGGAGCGCGCAAGCTGACCATTCTCGGACACGTCGTGTCGAAGGATGGCGTTCTTCCTGACCCCGCTAAGCTACGTGCTGTTCGCGAGTTCCCGAGGCCTGCGTCTCTCAAGCAGCTGCGTAGTTTCATTGGCCTTTGCTCATACTTCCGCCGCTTCGTCCGAGATTTCGCCTCGATCATGGCGCCTCTGACAGACCTACTTCAGGGAGACCGCAATTTATCTGCGTGGTCTCCAGCTTGCGACAGTGCCTTTGCGAAGCTCCGTGAACTGCTTACAACACCACCCATACTGCGTCATTTCGATTCAAGCGCTCCCACAGAAATCCACACAGATGCTAGCGGTGTCGGTCTTGGCGCTGTACTCGCCCAACGAAAGCCTGGTTACCAAGAGTATGGAGTTGCGTACGCGAGCCGCACTCTTACAAGAACAGAAGCAAATTATTCGGTAACTGAGAAAGAATGCCTAGCGATTATCTGGGCCATTACAAAATTTCGGCCTTATCTGTACGGCCGCCCTTTCGATGTTGTTACCGACCACCACGCGCTCTGCTGGTTATCCTCCCTCAAAGATCCCTCAGGACGCTTGGCACGATGGGCTTTACGGCTCCAAGAGTACGACATCCGCGTCATTTATCGCTCAGGCCAGAAGCACGCCGATGCCGACGCTCTTTCGCGTTCGCCTGTTTCTACTGATATTGCGAGTGTCTCCATCCAAGACAACTTCCTTCCACTATCAGGACCCATCAACATGGCTGCGGAGCAGCGCAAAGATTCGTGGATTGCGTCTCTGATGGATTATCTATCTGAAACACTCGCCCACCCGCCATCTCGAGCGCTACACCGACAAGCCTCTCACTTCGCCATCCGTGATGGAATACTTTATCGCCGCAACTACCACCCTGACGGTCGCAAATGGCTACTCGTCATACCCAGGCATCTCCGCGCCAGCTGCTTTCCATGCCGATCCGCAGTGTGCGCACGCCGGTTTGTTTAAAACCTACGCCAGGCTACGTTTTCGGTTTTATTGGCGCGGCATGTACACATTCGTTCAAAAGTAAATTCTATCTTGCACAGAGTGCCAACGCCGCAAGCACGATCCTAGCCGTCCTACTGCACCAATGCAGCCGTTACCGTGCCCAGTGCGACCATTCGACCGGGTTGGAATAGACCTTTATGGTCCTCTACCATATACATCAGCTGGGAATCGCTGGATTATTGTAGCGATCGACCATCTCACAAGATATGCAGAAACGGCCGCTCTACCAGCCGCGACGGCACGTGACGTTGCGTCTTTCCTGCTGCAACGTTTTGTTCTGCGTCATGGCGCTCCACGTGCACTTTTGAGCGACCGAGGCCGCGTCTTTCTCGCGGATGTTATTCAAGAACTTCTTGCAGAATGCCATGTAATTCACCGCTGTACTACCGCATATCGCCCACAAACAAATGGCTTGACCGAGCGGTTCAACCGTACTCTTGGCGACATGCTTTCTATGTATGTCGCCTCCGACCACACCAACTGGGATCTCATCCTTCCTTACGTAACGTACGCTTACAACACGGCACCTCAAGCGACGACAGGCTTTTCTCCATTCTTTTTACTTTATGGTCGAGAACCATCGTCTCCAATTGACACCATTCTTCCATACCGACCCGACTCATCCGAAGGCACACCACTTTCCGAAGCCGCGCGGTATGCGGAAGAATGTCGGCAATTAGCTCGCACCCTTACAACCCAAGAACAAGGGCTACAGAAATTTCGTCACGACGATGGACGGTCCAACTACCAATTTTCGCCCAACTCTCTTGTTTGGCTGTGGGTGCCCCCCAGTGCTGCTCCTGGTACCTCTACAACGTTTGTCAGCAGGTACCATGGACCTTATCGCGTCATAGAACAAACTTCCGCTGTTAACTACCTCATCGAACCCCTCACGGCCACTGTGGACATGCGTCGCCGAGGCCGCGAAATCGTACATGTGAATCGCCTCAAACCATATCACGAACCACTTGTCCTCACGACACCTTAGAACACTTACTTGGCATTATCTTCAGCGAGGGGGAAATATGTAATGATGATTGTAGTGGGTCATGCAAATCTCGGCACACACATTGTCAGTGCTAAGCACGAGACGCTCGGCCCGGACTGTCGCTGATTTTGATAGCTAGGCCTACGCTCCTACCTGGTCTCGGATAACAGTTTTGACTGTCTCCGTTCTATATAATAATATATATATATATATATATATATATATATATATATATATATATATATATATATATATATATATATATATATATATATTTCTGGCGACCTAAGAAGTAAGAAGTTTCAGGGAGAGGCTCATGATACGGTTTCAGGCGGGAAACATGGACGATGTCACGTGCACGCCGGCGCATGTCATCCGATCGGGAAACTGGCTCAATTAGGTAATTAACCGGAGAGGTTTTCTCTAAACTGGTGTAAGGCCCCTTGTACCAGGGGACAAGTTTCGATGAGAATCCCAGAGTTCTGTATGGGATGGCAAGCCACACAAGAGACCCTGGGGCATAGCTGGGATCTTTTCTTTCTGGCGTTGCTGCTCTTCCGAGGTGAACGCACGGGCGAGCTGGCGGCACTCTTTGACTTGTCGAGCAGCATCGGAGATAGGTGGACACTCGGAATCATCAGGACGGTAGGGAAGTAGAGTATTTATTGTATAGGAAGGGTGTCGTCCGTAAAGAAGAAAGAAAGATGAAAATCCCGTGGTTGTTCGTATCGCAGTATTATATATGCGAATGTGACGTATGGGAGAACATGGTCCCAGTTGCTATGATCAGACTCCACGTACACTGAGAGCATATCACCCAGCGTGTGGTTAAACCGTTCGTTTCGTTAGCCCGTTAGTCTGCGGGTGGTATGCTGTCGTTTTCCGATGAATGACGTGGCATTCCGAAAGCAGAGCTTGGACGACCTCGGAGAGGAAAGCGCGGCCTCTGTCACTAAGGAGCTCTCAAGGTGGACCATGTCGAAGGATAAAGCGACGTAAAATGAAAGAGGCGACATCCTGAGCTGTAGCGCTCGGCAAAGCGGCTGTTTCGGCGTAGCGTGTTAGATGGTCGACCGCCACTATAGTCCTACGATTGCCACCTGGTTTCAATGGAAGGGGGCCGTAGAGGTCAACGCCAACGCGATCAAATGGCTTGACAGGGCATGGAAGTGGCTGCAATTCACCAGTCGCACGTAACGGTGTTGATTTGCGTCGCTGGTAATCAGGACAGCCCGGCACGAATTTGCGTACAAAAGTGTACATGCCGCGCCAGTAATAGCGATGGCGAAGGCGTTCATATGTTTTGAACACCCCGGCGTGGCCACATTGTGGATCGTCGTGAAGAGAAGCGCATACCTGCGATCGTAAAGTGCGTAGAATGACCAGTAGCCACCGGCGGCCATCAGGAGCGTAGTTGCATCGATGAAGAAGTTGATCGCGGATGGCGAAATGGAAAGCTTGACGTCGGAGGGATCGAGATACCGGAAGGTTGGGCGTACCGGATAGATATTCGAGAAGAGATGCGATCCACGGGTCACGACGTTGTTCGGTGGCAATTGAGTCAAGATTTAACGATGACACGGTCTGGAGGCACGTGTTTCCGCACGTCGGCTCTGGTGGCAAAGGTGAGCGGGACAGGGCGTCAGCGTCAGAGTGTTTGCGTCCGCAGCGGTATACGACGTGAATGTCGTACTCCTAGATGCGGAGTGCCGATTGCGCAAGGCGGCCAGAAGGGTCTTTCAGCGTGGAGAGCCAGCAAAGCGCGTGGTGATCAGTTACTAGATCGAACGGGCGGCCGTATAAGTACGGCCGGAACTTTCCAAGCGCCCACACCAGAGCCAAACACTCTTTTTCTGTCACGCTGTAATTAGTTTCGACTTTCGTCAGAGTGCGGCTAGCGTAGGCTACTACGTATTCTGAATAGCCGGGCTTTCGTTACACTTATAACAAACTTGTCGGGTCATATAAGTGTCAAACTGCAATCCGCATATGAGGCGCGAAGGTAGGAATATTTCAACGGCCCGAGGGTTCTTCGACGCGTAGCTGAATATGATCACAGCCGCTTTTTTGCATTTCACTCCTACCGAAATGCGGCCGCCATAGTCGAGCTCTTCGACTCGAGCTCGGAAGTGGAACACCGCAACCACTGGAATAGTGCAATGGTTTGCTTACAACACAGTTTGTTCGCTTAGTTGCGTGCCCGCTGGCAGCACAGACGGCGCGCGGAGCCAAGGAAGCCGAGCGCAAGTGTCTTCAACTCGTCCCGCCTTCCGTGTCTTGGCACGGAAGGCGGAAAACTCTGTGTAACGTTTGCTCAAGCAAACGCTACACAGAGTTTCGCTTTAAACCGTTCTTCCAGCACCTGCGTCGATGCCCGTTTCTACCGGGTCAACGCCGTGCGCACCGCTGCTGCTTCGAATCCCCTCATGTTTCCCTTCTGGGAAATGGTGCATAGTTTTTTTTTTCAGTGAGCTTCCACGGCAGCGATCAACCGCAGAAATTCTTTGCGAACCCATGAGGCACCGCAGAATACTCTTGCTATTGTCGTAATTCTGTTGTTTGTTTCTGATCGGTGCTCAACCTCTGTGTATCTCTGTTACTCGTCACTCAGGTGTTGGCCCCTCTTTGTGCTAGTATCCATTTTCAAGAGCAATTGTGACGAACGCTCAAGCACGTTTGTTTGCCATGGCGCTTGACATATTTTCCGTACCTTTTACAGAGAACCATAATAAAGGGCCTCGCAAGGGTAAGCTGCGCACTGGGGCACTGGTACTGTGTACAAGTGTACATGGAACATGCTATTGCACTTGAAAGGTTACAGGTGATTGAATGCGTCACAGTATACGAGTCCGAGAAACGTATGCCGCATGCAAAGATGTTGGCGTGACGCAGATAGTATTCTGCTTACCTGCACGAAAAGTGACATTCATTTTTTCCATCACATTGCCTCGCCAATCCCATTACCTTAGACTCGTTTACGTTCTTGATGAGTATTGTTGAAAACAAAAAGCAAGCTAGGAGGCAATGCATTTCAATGAGGCCGTTGCTGAAAGTTTACCATGTGCAATGAATCCACCGATCCAGCCACTGACGTTTTTATCTTCGGTGATCAGGCCGTGCGTCTGTAAATTGCTTAGAAGCCACAATCGAACCTCTGCAGGGCATATAGCATTATAACTTTTACCTACGTACCAAATATTTTAACCTTGATGCATTTGTCATTCATAAAGACACCTTAGTTAAATCGAACATGTTATACTTCAAGAAATTAAAATATTATCAATAATATTTGCAGTTTAATTTACGTCCCAAAACCACAATACCATTATGAGAAACGCCACAGTGGAAATTTTGACAATCTTGTGTTCTTAACTTGCAATGACATGGCACAGTACACGGACCTCAACTATTTGGCTCCATCGCAATGCGGCTCTATCGCAATGCGACCGCCACAGCCAGAATTTCAGAAATAAAAGATTTGTTTGGACAGTTGGTTTACACTTCGGCTATTAGAGAACAGGGCTTAAAACAAGGAAAAAAAAAGCAGACTTCGCCTTTCTCTGTGCATGTGTCCATTTGTACTTGTCTCTTGGGCTGCTATTCTATAGCCAAACTGAAGAAATAATGAATATGGTGAGTTGAACAAAGCAGTCGCTCAAAGCAGTCGCTCCATGTTAGGGGTGAAACACAGCAGCAAAGATACTTGAGTTTTCACCATATAATCCTTCTCCATCTCATTACAATACTCAGCGTCCATTTCTTGCATTTGTCAATGCAGAGCACGCAGATAAAAAAAAAGGAGTGACTAAACACGATGAACACAACCTTCACACTTTTTTTTTCGTTTTCAGAATGAAACCGCCGAAACAATCGGCTACATGATGGCCATATGTCAAAATGCGACGCTCTACCACCTTCCGCTCAAGAAAAAAAGCCCGAATTAAACGAGACATGATTGTCTGAATGCGCTTCCTGGTTGGCAACAGATATTTGTTTGTATATAACTCACAACTTGTCCACTTTTGTCCTCGCTGACATTACCTTAGATGCCTCATCAAACGTGAAATTTGATTGTCGGCTGCCTGCGGCTTTGGTAACGCATGATGCCAAAAATCACCATGATGTGACGACGCCAAGATAGTACGTCACTATGACGCCACAAATAAAAAAAAATGTGACGTCATTAAACACAATCATTACGTCACTGTGATGTCTAACACAGATTTACCAGCGCAACAAGATGGAACACCTATACGGAGACACAAACACACACACACACACACACACACACGCACGCACGCACGCACACACACACACACACGCACACAGATAGAGAGAGAGAGACAGACAGACAGACCTGAACTCACAACTCGTTTCATCATTTTGAACAAAAGGCCTTTTCATGGAGCGCCTCAAATAAACACTGGAAAGATAACTAACTCGATAAAATGAAGCGATGAAAAAACATCGTGAATACAAGTTACCTACAAAGACATTCAGACAAAAGTGAGAGCACAGTAAAAATTTTGAAAGCGTCAAGCACGCTTTTGTTCAACAAAATGAAAGTAAAAAAATACAAGTATTGACTAAAAAATATGATAAACCCAGGCAAGTGATAACAGCTACACAAGAAAAAAAAATAAAACTATTCAAAAAAACGGTTCAGAAAGTAGCTATTAGAAAGGTATGGGCTGCAGATAGTGTACTCTCTTATTGGAGAGGGAAAGTGAGGACCTGCTGGTGACACATCTTTCACCAAGCCTCATAATTTCGGCGGCGTCTAAAATGATTAGCCAGGCGCAAGTTCAGCGCTGTGTGCGTGCGTCCCTCCCTAAGTGTGCCGTCCTTTTGCGCCTGTAAATCTGTCTTAAACATGAACCAACTCACCATAGCAACAGTTTTAACTGTGACGTCACCTGAATTAACTTCACGTGATGACATCATCACATGACATCGCAACTGGGTCGATGTGGTTGGAACACGGAGGCCATGCACAACCATGTTGTGTGCAGAAAGCTTTCGAAAGATGGCGAGGGCGCGATCAATACTTCGACGGGTAAAAAAGAAAAAATGGCTGTCACCTTCAAGCTTTATTGCTTATACAAGGAATCCTGCGAGTAATTTTTTATCATTGTTATTTTGCAGCCTTTCGGAGGTTCGCTCGTTACGCTGCGCATTCGCATTAATTTCAACCCCACGCGAGATGTGAAGAGTATTGGCAGTGCTCGTGAATGTAACCTTCAAAGCCATGAGGTAGAAGCAAACAGGCACAGCCATACCGCGCATTAGAAACAGAAAGTACAGTACTGATGGGTTGAAACGGGACATTTTAGAGTTAAGCAACTCACATTCGTTTCGTCTTCAGTTCGAGTCACGTCAGCGTGATTTCCGTTCGAACACCTAGGTCAAAGCCCAACATTATCTTCGAAGACCAGATTCACCGCAACATGCTTGACGTGGCTATCTCGAGCAATCGCTGATACCAGCTGTTATAATAAAAAAATTATGTTGTGTTTGAATCCATGCACTTGTGTCAAGTGGCTCAGACAGACAGGGCTATACGTCGATACAACGTACACGTCGTTGACGGCTTTGTCATCCGTAACGTGTTAACCTGTTTTACCCGATATTTACTCACCTTAGATTGACGATAGGCGTTGAAATCTGTTTGTTTTATAGGAGTACTTGCTACTGAGTTAGTAGGTAAAGCATTCCTGTTAAGAAAGACGAACAAAGTGACATATGTGCTCGAAGAATAGACAAGCAGAGCGCGAAGAACGGCGCTCGTTCACTAAGGTTGCACGGCGAGCTTGTTGGTTCCCGTTCACGTTCACGTTTTTTCCTTCTTTTTTTTTTCTTTGCAAAGGCGAAGCCCGTGGTTATTCGTGACACCGCCGGGGCCTCCTTTCTGTGGCACCTTCTTCTTGCTTTGGTTGGGTTTTGATTTTCTCGAGCATCATAGGGACAGATACTCTTTCAACCTCGTAAGCGAAGGAAGATGAATTTGTCGTCTCTATTATCAAATAGTGTAGGGTAAGTCTGTGGCAAGAAGAAATTACAGTCCATCGAGTCTCCTAGTAATTCCAGAAAGCTGACAGAAGAGAAAAGTGCCCTTGCTGAGCCACGAACACGATGACAAAGGTGAAAATTTAAAGCAGTGCGCTTATCTTTTTTGAAGAAGAAGGTATGGCCAGCCGGAATGAATGTTGAACTCGCGAAAGCCATATAAGACGACCGCTCCACATTCTGCGCGTCTTTTTGTTTGTGTTGTAGAACTATCTCGATTGATTTGTGGGGTTTAACGTCACGAAACCACCATATGATTATGAGAGACGCCGTAATGGAGGGCTCCGGAAATTTTGACCACCTGGGGTTCTTTAGTTGTAGAACTATCTCAGTTGCGAACTTGAGAAACATAAATACAGTGACAGAAGAGCCATTATGCAACTCCATAGGTGTTTCTTCACTTTAACATGTTTCACCGTTTGGGTGTGCATAGTATTTTTTTTTCTGTTTTAAAGTTATTTCTCTTAGCTGTTGCAGTTGAGGGTATACATCACGAAAAAAAAAAGAGTTCTAGTAAAATACAAAGAACAAAAACGTTAATGGGCTCTCTGACGTAACGATACATCACAGAACACGAGGCGTGCGCGTACCCCATTTAAGGATGACTATGTGGCTGCTATAGACAGAGATAAGTGCAAGAATGGGTGTGACCACCTACAACAATACGATCCATGGCTGCATCACAGCTAAATACACCGTAACACACAGTGACGATGACCGCATAAATGAACGATTATTTATTTCACTGAAGTAC
This sequence comes from Rhipicephalus microplus, assembly GCF_043290135.1. Taxonomy (NCBI): domain Eukaryota; kingdom Metazoa; phylum Arthropoda; class Arachnida; order Ixodida; family Ixodidae; genus Rhipicephalus; species Rhipicephalus microplus. The sequence goes on along the minus strand of NC_134710.1, from coordinate 133,069,199 downwards.
CCTCTCATCAGGGCGTATTAGCCTACATCGAGGGTTATTACATCTGCATGGTTATTGCATAATTATGCAGATGCAAGTGCGCCGTCGACTGGGTGTGACTATCTTTCGAACGTTCCACGTCGAATGCTCATTGTGCACAGCAAGCTGGACCAAAGGCTACTTTTACTGCTGCCCGCGAATTCGCGGGTTCAATTGCGGGCCGCATTATTACGGAAACAAATGCAGAAATTGCTATATGCTTACGTTTAGGGTATGACCTAAATAACCGGGAGTACGGAGGTGCTCGACATTTGTAAGTTAGACAAGCCACTGTTTCAACATGCAATTCCGCATGTTTACATCCTAAATTGAGGTTCTAATACACACGAATGTTTTGTGCGTGACAAAACTACTATCGAGACGCTCGCATTAGAGTTTCGTTAATCGTCTTGTGGATATGCAACTGTCTGCTCTAGTAGCGCTGCAGCGCTTGACAAGTACGTCTGACAGACGTTACTTTCCCTTTACTGCTCTCGTTAACGAAAGTCTGTTGAACCGGCGAGTGCTGGCCCTAACTACACCGTCACGTTACCTGGTGCCAAGAGAAGAATGCCAGCGCACACGAACACGTGAGCACGCCACGCCTGGGTGCGCTCAATCGGGCCACAGCGCCACGTTGCGTTTATTTTTCGTCCAATTTGCTCGCTCAACGAGCCGCTCTACGTTCTCGTGCCCCATCTTTCTACTGTGTAACAGCTGTTCCTTTCTCCGCAGCAAGGGAGAAGAAAAACGCTTGCGTACAAGTAGAGGTTTTGCGACGAGCAGTGCGCACAGAATACCCGCTAGTTTTCATTAAGCAACCCTGCCACTCCTTGAACCACCATTTAGTCATGCCTGGCTAAAGCTCCATAACTCATCCACGCTCTTGCGCTGTCTAGAATGTCTCATAATGAAAACATTATGTAGCCAAGATTTCGCATGAAACCAACGCACTAACTATGCTTAACCATTTCTCCAGTTTGCCAGGAGGGTGTCGTGTAGTGCGAGAAGCTCGCGATAACCCTTGAAAAATGGTTAGTCTTCTGGTCTCCAAGATAACACGAGTCTGTCTTTTCTTGGGACGCAGACGGGGTGCAATAATAAATGATGCACCAAGTCGTTTTCACGGCTTCTATTGTTACTTCAATTTACTCAGCAAAATAAAAAAAAGGTACAATATGAGTCGACCTGCGCTGCATTTATTTGAACGAATTTGCGAAGCCAGCCATCGCACCGCTGTTGTGCCATGCTTTCTGACGTTGCTTTGACTGGAATTCAATTTTGTTTTTATTTGCGGCTTTTTGAACGCCCTTCATATCTAACCTTCGTGCGTGCGTGTGTATGTATATATGTGTGTGTGTGTGTGTGTGTGCGTGCGTGTGTGCGTGCGTGTGTGTGCGCGTGTGTGTGTGTGCGTGTGTGTGTGAGAGAGAGAGAGGGAGAGAGAGAAAACATCAAAAAGGACCGAAACACACATAGCAGCCATATCCTGCCCCGTTATTTTTTTATTTCTTTTCCACTGTGATTATCAGCAAACTACACTTGCCAACTAGCCTAAACCCCTAATATTGTTATGATATGCTTTTTAATATGTACCTTATTTCAGATATTTGGATGATTTATTATGTAGCTTATTTACCTTATTTAACGTAATTAGCTTATTTAGTTTCTGCGCGATACAGGGCAAACACAAGAACTATCACCGTCAAGCTCACTGTATACATGTCGATGACATAATAAACGTAATTACAACAGAAGTAAACTGGTGGCTTCTCAAGTAATTATTTTTATTGGCATTTCGTGCTGCGAAACCTTTCTGTGCAGCAAATAAAAAAAAGTTGCAAACCATTCCTTGTGAAGGATGATCTGGACGAACGAGTTGAGTAAATTAGACAAGTCCTCATCAGCGCTCGTAGCTTCCACGAAAACCACCAATTAAGAAACTGACAAAACTGGCGCAACAGTGTGGTTCAATGGTTTGTCAGTTTTCTTCAATTTTATAAACATTTCTTATATGCCCCGCCGCGGTGGTGTAGTGGCTAAGGTACTCGGCTGCTGACCTGCAGGTCGCGGGATCGAATGCCGGCTTCGGCGGCTGCATTTTTGATGGAGGCGAAAATACTGTAGGCCCGTGTGCTCAGATTTGCGTGCACGTTAAAGAACCCCAGGTGGTCAAAATTTCCGGAGCCCTCTATACGGCATCTATAATAATCATATGGTGGTTTTGGGACGTTAAACTCCACATATCAATCAATCAACCAATAAAGCATTACGTATTGCTATCAGACAGCTGTAATGCCGGGTTGAGGTCAATTGCAATTAGGTGACATTGCCTGAAGTTGATTTATGTAGCAGTGGCCAGGGCTACCATTTTCGCGAGCTTCAGCGCTTCATTTCAGCTTATCGATTCTGGTGCTCATGTTCCTGTTGGCATCGTCGCGCAAGTGCAAACTTGTTATATAGACATCTGCGACTGTTCAACATACGTCTGTGTGTGCCAAATTCATACACATGTTTAGCTTCGTTTCATTTTGTGCCGCTCAATAAAAAATGATGGCAAGGCCACCTTCCCTGTGCATGTTTCGCATAACGCCGATTCCTAAGGTGTGCGGAATCTGCCGATTTTTTGTTGTCATAATTTGTGTCATGAGGGTTAATGGAAGTGCGTTCACAAATAAGCTGGCAAAAATAGCGCGCTTGGTCGGGCACGTAAATTAATAAAGTTGAACACTTTAATAAACAGCTCAGTGCCTTCAGGGTTTGGCAAAACTGGCGGGCTCTCGAGCAATGACGTAACAGGCTGCTTATTTGAGCGAGCGTCTGTATTCCGTCGAACGATTTTGTTCCATCGTCAGCTGCACGTGCAATCGAGCTATTTCAACTTTATTCAGATTTGCAGTGAAATCGAATGATTTGTTGTGGCTGAATAATTTGTAGGAAACGACGGCTTAGCTCCATGCAGCACATGAAGTCACGCACGCCATGATAGAATGGCGATCGCCGGCGTTGGGCGGGGTTTACAGCCGGTGTCACAGTGAACGCAGTGAAATATGCATTATGCAGTGCATTTTTTCTATATATGTATAAGCACAAGAGACCCTCGACTTCTCTTTTCGCTGAAAACTGCAAATCCATAGGTGACCACGTCGTAGCCTCTCGGAGAATCAAAAGTGTTACACAATGGTTAATACGGAGCCCTTTACTGTATAGCGTGCCTTGTAATAGTATCCTGGTTTTGCCTTATTAAACCTCACAATTTAATATTTCTGGTATACGCCCTGCTTTCAACTGTATGAATGCAATACCCCAATGTTTTTCTAAGTATAGTGACAGTGCTGTGGACACTCAAATTTACTATCATACAGTTATCCTAAGACTGATAGCTTCGTACACTGCGTGAAATTCACCATAGGTAATAGCAGTCGAAGCTTGTGCATATATAGTTTAATTGATAAGTCACAGCAAATGCATCCATGTTTAAATTTTAGCAGAAATACTTACATCAAGAAAAGGCCACTACGTCGTAGTTGATATCAGCATCTAGTATAACAATAGCAACTAGATTAAAGTGCATATTGGTGCCCTGTGTAATCACATATATTTAGTAATATTTTCACAGTTCTTCTTTCGAGGGTATACGCAAACATGCTAATCTAGCTGTACTAACGGCTCGATGGCACTGTCCTACAGTGCACGAACTGATGTGACACAAGATAACGCAGAAGTGTAACCTCCAGAAAAGCCACAAAGTATAAAAAATAGCACCTTCGAAAGTATCGCTCTGCCCCATTGTAAGTTCAGAATACTGAGCATCGTTAACATATTAAATAGCCTGTGGCATGTTGCAGAAATATTTTCACGCCGAGCTACCTGAAAAGGTGGACATTGCTTACACTGAATATCATAGTTCTTGATCCTTCAACTTACAAAATCTCATTAATCAACTTTTAAACTAACTTCTTAAGTGTACAAAGTACAATCTATGCAGTTTAAAATTTAACTCAGTGATTTCGCACAAAAACAATTACTGATATCATGAAGAATTTTTAGAAAAGCGCTAGGAAACTAGCTGAACCGTCTGTCGTTTGCTGTGAATCTGTTTTTTAAGCGTGTGCTCAATAATTACCTAACACCAATGACTTCATCGCAAACTTTGAGAGTGCTCATCTTCAAACTAGTGTAATTCTCAGAATTCTTTCCAAATGAATGTAACTTGGTGCCACAATGCACCTTCCGTTCGTAAAAAGTAACATGTGGTATAAAGCCATTTAAAGAATCAAAGAATTCTTTAAGTGATCAAATATTTGTTGCAATTTCTCGTGGAAATATTGACCCTGTGAGAGTAGCCATAATTGTGCTGCGTGCTCCGGCCGATTTGATCAATGGTCCTCGAGAGCCGTTGACTGTGGATGAAAGCTGCACCTAGGGTCTAGAAACTCACTTTGTTCGAGAGATTCGGGTCAAGTTGGAACAAAATGAGTACAATGGTGACAGTGGAACCAGACAGCTTAAACATGAGCGCTCGGTCGACGCGGAGCACCCCCCCCTTTTCCCTGTCCGCGTCTTCAAAGCGCACCCACATCGTCGACATGCAGAAGAGTCGATCGATTCATTGTGGAGTTGTTCAATTCAGCTTTTCGACTAGAACTGGAAACCTTCCTCCTGTTGAACGCCGAGCATATTTGTGTTTTCGTATAAGCATACAACCTGAGGATAAAACGCTTATGTTCGCCTGTGTCACACCGGGCACTTTTCAAAGAGATCAGCGGCGATCGGAATCACTCGCGATCCGAAGTCTTCATGTTACTGAGAAATTAAAAAAATGTACTGATGTGATGACGTCAACTGCGGCTGCGGGGTCACGCGAACTATTATGGTTTACTCACGAGTGAGCTATTCATGAATTAAACTGTCAAGTTCAACCTACCTAAATTTACAGTTCATGTTCACACCCAAAAGATACATTATAGCTAGAATGCGGTGATGTTCATTAGCGGCAAAAAGACAGGCGATGAGTCATTTGCTCGCACAGATGAGAGACCACTCGCCGGCGTCGCTTAAAAAAGATCAAATGCAACGACAACGAAACGTGGACACCATGACGTACACTATATGCGGCGATTCATGTTAAGCGCGGGTACATTGTGTCCCGTGTTGTTCCGAACAGTGCACATAATTGATATCACTCAAACTATAAAATAAACACCTTTGCGATGTATTTTCATTGTTAGCTTTCACGTTTTGCTACCCATTTCAGGCGTCAGTACATGCAGTTATGCGCCACGGCTGTATAAGACAACAGTGACTGCACGATGTGTTCCCAGTAACCGCGTGCCTTCGACTAGTCAAGCGTCTGAGTATCGCCTCTGTGCCGTCAGTCTTGCTATCATCATCACCATCAGTCTTGCTACCTTGCTATGTTCAACAGCGTCGGCTTCCAACTCGGCATAAAGAAATGAGTCCCCAACACACGGCAGGAAAATTTTCGACTACTCATTTGGAATCGTGAGCTTTGAAAATGACAGCCCTTGAAATTCTTGGTCATGAGCTTTATCAGCGGCACCATCTTGGCCAACATCATTCGACATTCTTTGGCATTCCTGTTCAGGAACATCATCGACTGAACTGCCTTGATCAACGTCGTTCGACTCAACTTCTGACAACGTGTTGTTCTCACGTCTTCGCTTCGGTTTGGGGAGAATCTGATCGATAAGGTTGCGATCCTTCTGTTTTTTTTGGCAGCTATTTTGAAAGGTACTTGGGAGCATCAGGGAAAATTGTAAGAATGGCATCTTTTGATAAGAGTGGCAGGTGTCTGGGGACCTAATAACCTTAGCGTGAATAGTAGTCTTGAAAGTTCACTGTATGAACCTTGCTTTGAAGTGCCGCTCGTTAACAGCGCTGCTCTTGTCGAGGACTCGATCACCTTTCTTGATGTTCCACGACCATTCTTCCCGGCGGTCAGCTTCAATGGAACCCGTAATAAGGAGTGCTCCTTTTTACACGAGCGGTAGCCGCTGTTACAATTTGGCACAAAGCAAAAGCAGTCTCGCTTGTACCACCGTCTCCCAGCCATTTTTTCTCATTCCAGTGGACAAGCGCAAATACCACCGTAATTTTTTCACTGACGTACAGCACAATCTGGCGAGGAGCAGAGTTATTCAATGCGAGAAATACCGGCAACGAGGAACTGGTCACACGTTAACAGCCAAACTGGCAGCGCAACATGTGTTGACACACATAGAGAGAATAAAACATTTATTTGCGACCAAGGAAGGAATGTCGATGAGTGGGATCCTTAGTCCAGGATCCCATTGGCACAGGCCGCTGTTCTCGCTCGTCTCACGAGGGCCTCCTTGGTCTCCGGATCCGAGCTGGACAGAGCAGCCTCCCACCCTACAGTGTTGTGTTGTGCTCTGGGTTGTAGAGGTGGATTGTATGGGCATTCCCATACCATGTGGCACAGGGTGGCTGTTTTATTGACGCAGAACCTGCACTGTGGTGCGTATGTGTCGGGATCTATCTTGGACAGTATGTATGCATTGGGGTAAGACAAAGTCTGCAGGCGACGCCACGCTGCCTGATATTCTTTACTGAGCTTTTGCCCCGGGGGTGGAAGTTTCTGTCTTTCGAGTCTTTGATGTTCTAGAATATCTGTGTATGTTAAGAGCGGGTCAATACGCATAGCCGAAGGTGGGTGTGATATGCCGGGGTCGGAGGTCCGGAAGAGTAATTCTCGGGCCGAGGCATGAGCGAGCTTATTTCCTCTAACTTCGTAGTGGTCGGTTATCCATATCAGCTGTTTCCATTCGCACTCTGAGCGTTAGCACGAGTGTTGTGTAAGAACTCGATGCGCAATGGGGCCAATGTAGCCTTTACAAAAATTTCAGTAGGCTGCTTTTGAATCTGTTAGAACGAAGGTGGACCTTGGGTTTCGTAGGGCGAGGGCATTTGCTGCTTCTTCCATACTAGTTGCGTCTGTGTCCTGTGCTGATATACAATCAACCTGTTTTCCACAATGAATGATACTTGCTGTATATTTGCCGTTGAATGGTCCAGCTGCATCGACAAAGAAGGCGCCCTCAGTATCTGAGTAGTTGTCGGGAACTTTTGCCCGTGCCCGACGTCGATGTTTGTGGAACTTACAAATTCCCTTGAATTCATTCAAAATCGCGCAGCTAGATTTATTCATGCTTCATACTCATACGACATCAGTATTTCATTCCTCAAAGCTGCGTGTAACTTATCACCTTTATCATGTCGCCGACGCATTGCAGCGCTCTCATTATTTCACAAGTTTTCTCACTCTCCTCTTAATCGCTCTCCTTACATTATCCCTGCAGCTCACATATCTCATCGCACCGGCCATGCGCTTCAAATTTTTCGCCCACGTGCCCATACTAAAACATTTTCTGCTTCGTTTTTTCCCAGAGCAGCAAAAGACTGGAACGGCCTTTCTCACGATCATCGCCACAATCACTCTCTATCAAGCTTCCTGCATAATATTTCAAATGTAACTTCACATTGATCATTGTGACAAAACTATCGATTGCATGTTACCCACCCCTTATGTAATACACTCTCGGGGTCTTCAAGGAAATAAAAACGAATAAATGAATGAAAACTGAGGATGTATGTTGCGAGGTATAGTGGTGTGATGATGAAGTCCTGCCTCCATTCATGTGGCATACCTTGGTTCCCCTTTCTTTGAATGGGGGGCTTCGATGCCAAGTTCTGATAGTATTTTCATCCCGTTTTAGAGATGGCGAGGCGCATGACTTGATTGGTGTCATGTGCATGGGATAGGTCTGATACGGTATTGTGGAGCCCCGTTTGAAGCAGACGTTTCGTGAGTGTCCACGGGGGAAGGTTCAGAGCCTTCTTGTGAGTCACACGTTTGACTCTGTCTATTTTGTGCTCGTCTGCTTTCAAGACCCTCAGGTAAGGAAAGCTATAGGTTATGCGACTGATAACAAATGCCTGAATGAGTCGCATTATGTCGTGTTCCTCGTCGTCGGTTAGATACCCGACTAATCATGCGGGAGATTTGTAGGCAGGACGTTTTTAGTTTATGTAATAAGAGTTGTTGCCCCGATTATTGAAGTGAGCCCCCGGAATTCGAATGGTTTCAGCCTCCTCAATTTGCGTTTCATTAAGTTGCACGTTGAGGTATGTATTGTCAGATGCCTTATTTCTATATACTAGGATTTATGATTCACTCTTGCGTCCCATCTCTTCTACGATAGAGGTGGCCTGTTGGAAGGCTTTTTCTATCTGACCCAGGTTGCCAGACCAGCTCCAGATCGTGACGTCATCAGCACATATGGCGTGTAGTACTTGCGAAATTTCATTTATAGGGCCACCTCGCCTCCGTAGGAAAACGCCATGCACGGTACACTTCCCCTTCTAGTACACTGTACTTCTAGTACACTGTACTTATGGTATAAATTGAGTGTACTAGAAGTGTTGGCATGACCACGCCTCGCCGCTTGATACCTTCCGCGTTGCCCGTAGCGGCGGTGCTGCAGTCGAGTAGGACTGAAAGAGCCATTTGCCGTGCGCAGAAACTGCTATGCACTCAGGCTCCTCCGTTCGCGCTTTTATTATGCAGATTTCTTCGTACCTGCCCATCGCTCATGTCTAACACATGATGTCATAACACTTGAAGTATGAAACGCTAATCTGCTGAATTTGAGCTCCTTTAAGCCCTTATGAGAGATCGAACATTATTTGACGGGTGTGTTTTATTTTGATTTCTTCTGTCTTAACTATTTCTTCGTTGGTTAGACGTCTATAATATTTCAAATGACTGAGCCGATTCATTGGAAGGTAGCTGGGCTCAGAAAGCTGCGATATGAAAAAAAAACTGTGCCAAACGCACGCAGAGCCAGGAGGCTGTAAGTAGTGAGGGGAGAGGAAGGGAATATAGACCCCATACGCCACGAAATTTCTTCGTAAATTAACTTTTCAGGGTATACTAAAATACTTACACGCATTCGCAGTGACCACCAATGCCAAAGTTAGTCGTTCTGCCGCACACCACATCCATTAACAAAAATAAAAAAAATCAGGGTAGCCCTACGCCGAACTACTTACCGAACGTGAATATAGCGTGTCTCTGTACGAATGCGCACTGTAATTTTCACTTTTTCGACACTATGAGGTCTCAAAACTAGTTCAAGTTTAATGTAATCGGATGAGAAATGCAACGCGTAAAAATACCGGCTGTTCTGGGGGAATAACATGGATATTGTTAACGAGGTGGTGACGTGTGACTTAAATGTGTGTACTTGTGGATATATATTGTTACGAGACTACATCACACTGAAGAATCAAGACAGACAGCGAGAAAGACAACGTGATTCTGGGATGGGGGCCACGCTCTGGCTTGGCATCTCAGCTTAGACTTGGCGAAATATATCTTAGCTGTAACCTCGTTTCTCTGTGTACCCTCCCGTAACATTTTGGTGGAAGGTGCGGGGTAGCAAAGCACGATGGAGCTTCGCAGCGGACGCCAAGTTGCCGCTTCTGACATGTCTACCGACAGGGATGCTGCGCCAACAGCCACGCCTCGCGCATCAACGGCGCCCACCTCACATGTGGTCATTGCGACCACTCCACCCCACGATCCTGGCAACTTTTCGGGCACTGACGGCGAAGACGTCGATGAGTGGCTTCAGCTCTACGAGCTCGTGAGTGAAAACCACAGATGGGACCCAACCATGATGGAGGCAAACCTTATCTTTTACTTGAAAGGTACGGCCAAGGCGTGGTTTAACAACAACGCGGAAGAGCTCACCAGCTGGGACGTGTGTAAGACGAAGTTGCGCGAGTTGTTCGGCCAATCTGCCGGGTGCAGGCAGGCCGCTAAGAAAGAGCTTGGTAACCGTGTCCAGACATCCACGGAGTCTTACCTGGCCTATAATCAAGATGTCTTGACCCTCTGCCGTAAAGCTGATAACACCATGACCGAAACCGACAAGGTTGCACACGTACTCAAGGGCATCGCCGATGATGTCTTTGACCTTCTTGTATTTAAAGGCTGTTCGACATTTCAAGACGTCATTAAGGAGTGCCGACACTTCCAAGAGGCTAAAAGCCGTCGCATTGCCCACCACTTCACCCGTCTTCCTAACACCGCAGCAACATCAACTTGTGAGGACCTCCATTTTGAGACCCAGCCCAATCCACCCTCTGCTGACATTACGAGGGTCGTTCGACGCGAAATCGAAGTGATGTCACCAGCACCCTTGAGAATCCTGACGCCGAACGATCCTCATCTCACCATATCCCTCATACAGAGCATTTTGCGCCAAGAATTGGCAAACGTCAATTTCCTGATTTCCTGACAAACGCCAAATCGCCTTCAGACGATTTGTTCTGTGCACCGACCCGATGTCCACCCGCCTATCTTGAACACACGTCAGCACTACCGGCATCCTGCTCCACGTAACCGAAATCCAAACGCATGGAGGACGTCTGACGACAGGCCAATTTGCTTCCGCTGCGAACGAGTGGGACACATTTCGCGTCATTGCCGAAGCACGTGGATCTCGCCCTCGCGCACACACCCTAACTTCACGAACTTGGACACATCAGCCCGACCTTCTGGCCAAAAACCAACCCGCCGTGATGATTCAGCTCATTACGACATGACCGCCACGACCAATGCCCAGTACAGCCGCTCGCCTTCACCACGACGTAGACTCTCGCGGTCTCCTCCGCCACCCCATTCCCCATCCCCGTCCTTCGCCCGACAGTTTGCTTCGGGAAACTAACTGGTGCAGCTCCTGGAGGTGACGCTGCTGCTACGACTACAATTTCTCTGTTGACCCTCCCGACCGACCAGAACTTGATTGAGGTAAAAGTGGATGGTTTACCCGTTAAGGCATTAGCCGACACTGGCGCCCAAATTTCTTCTATGAGCTCACACATTCGTGACCGCTTAAAGAAAGTCTTGACTCCAGCCCCTTCACGAAGTGTTCGTGTTACTGATGGCAGTGCAACTGCCGTCATTGGTGTCTGCACAGCACGCGTTACTATAGCCGGACATCATCCTCTGTCCTCTTCACTGTTCTCACCAACTGCACCAATGATGTTATTTTCGGTCTAGACTTTTTGTCCGCCCATTCGGCCCTCATTGACTGTTCAGCTAGCACGGTGCAACTTGACCTGCCCTGTATGCCTGATACGCCCAGTCCGCCCCAAGTTCGTCTCTGCTCTTCTGAACATGTCCGTTTGTCACCGCAAACAGTTACCTGCATTGCCGTAACAGCGTCGCCACCTGTACCTGATGGAGACTACGTGCTCACGCCCATTACATGCGTCTTTCTGACTCGCAGTGTTACTTTTCCGCACACTATTATTACGTTACGGTAAAACCGTGCATGCATCCCTTTGCTGAACTTTGCTCTGTGTCCGCAAGTGCTTCCGTGTGGAATAGCCCTCGCCACACTGACACCCTCTGAGGGTTGCGTCATCTCAGCTTTGTACCCCAATGATGTGCGTCGCCCCAACTGCACGCAAGCCTGTTCTTCGACAGAGAGTCCATCTTCTAATGTGGCAAAAAATCATTGGTGGACCTTTTGCCGAATCAAAATGACGCGCTCCGTCACGTCCTGGAATCGTACTTTGACGTATTCGACTTCTGTGACCGTCCGCTAGATCAAACCAGCATTGTGAAGCACTGCATTAACACTGGCGATGCATCTCCGGTACATCGACGGCCGTACCACGTTTCTCGTGCGGAGCGTTAGATCATTCAAAAGGAAGTCGAGAAGATGCTCACCAAAGACATAGTTGAGCCATCTTCCAGTCCACGGGCTTCCCGTGTTGTTCTTGTAAAGAAAAAGGACAACAGTTGGTGATTTTGCGTCGACTACCGACATCTGAACCAGATCACTAAGAAAGACGTCTACCGCGCATTGACGACGCCCTGGATTGCCTTCATGGCGCTAAATATTTTGCTCCATCTACCTTCGCTCAGGGTACTGGCAAATTGCTGTCGACAACATGGACCGCGAGAAGACTGCTTTTGTGACCCCTGATGGTCTTTACCAGTTTAAGATCATGCCGTTTAGATTATGCAATGCCCCATCCACCTTCGAACGAATGATGGACACTCTCTTGCGCGGGTTCAAGTGGTCAATTTGCCTATGTTACCTCGACGACGTCATTGTGTTTTCCCCGACCTTTGACACACACCTCGACCACCTTTCCTCCATCCTTTCTGTTTTTCGTAACGCAGGACTGCAACTGAACTAATCGAAGTGCCACTTCGAACGCCAACAAATAATCATGTCAGGCCATCTTGTGGACTCCTCTGGCGTACGCCCTGATCCTGATGAAGTTCGAGCTGTGTAAAACTTCCCCGTCCTGACCAGCACTAAGGAAGTCCGAAGCTTTTTAGGTCTTTGTTCTTACTTCCGACGTTTTGTAAACAATTTTGCGGACGTGGCCCGACCTCTTACGGGCTTGCTGAAGAAGGATGTTTAATTCTCTTGGGGCGCTGCGCAGGCTTCGGCGTTCTCCAATCTCATCGCGTTGCTCACAACACTACCTATTCTGGCCCATTTTGACATGTCTGCCCCAACAGAAGTCCGCACTGATGCCAGCGGCCATGGAATCAGTGCAGTTTTGGTCCAGCATCAAAGCGGCTGCGCCCGCGTAATCGCATATGCCAGCCGTCTGCACTCTGCGGCCGAGCGAAACTACTATATCACTGAACGGGAATGCCTTGCTATAGTTTGGGCGGTTGGCAAATTTCGGCCCTACTTACATGGACGTCGTTTGACTGTCACAACTGATCACCACGCCCTCTGCTGGCTCTCGTCGTTAAAGGATCCCACTGGGCGTCTTGGTCGCTGGGCACTACGGCTGCAAGAATATGACTACTCAGCGTCTTACAAATCTGGCCGTTTACACCATGACGCTGACTGCTTGTCCCGCCATCCAGTGAACCCTCCTGAGACTTTAGACAAAGCACCGCCATGTGTGATCGCTCTCTCTGCTTTGAGCAACATCCGTGATGAACAGCGCCGAGATGCCGTCTTGCATGACATTATTGAGAAGCTGAACTCTCCAACGCCCCATCCATCTACTCGACTGTGTGTACTTAAAGAGGGCACCTTATACCGCTACAATGTCAACACAAATGGGTGCGAACTGCTCCTTGTGGTGCCTTCCCACCTACGTTCGAGTGTTATCGCCCAGCTCCATGACGCCCCACCGCCGGTCACCTTGGTCTCTCTCGGGGACTTACGACCGCGTGCAGCGTCGATTTTACTGGCCCAGGCTTTATCACTCAATGCACCGCTACGTCGTCGCATGCAACCAGTGCCAACGTCGAAAAAAAAAAAACAAAACCCTATGAGTCTTGCCGGACTCCTCCAGCCACTTGATATTCCTATTTACCCCTTATTTCGAGTTGGTCTTGATCTTTTAGGCCCGTTCCATCAGTCTACCTCCGGAAACAAATGGATAGCTGTCACTACGGATCATACAACCCGGTACGCCATCGCGCGGGCTTTGCCAACCAGCTGTGCCACAGATGTTGCCGATTTTCTTCTGTACGATGTCACCCTCCATCATGGTGCTCCATGCCAACTCCTCACAGATCGTGGACGCTATTTCCTGTCTCGAGTTATTGACTTTTATATGTTTTCTTGAATTATGAAGGAGCAAATGAGCAATTTTAAGGGTAATTACTGAAGCAACTCATGCCTGGTCGGACTTTAACTTGTAGAGTACCCTTTCCTGGTAGGCCGCACTCAGTCGACGGGCCGATTATGCCGAGGCCGAGCGTGGAGAAATGAGTGGCTCACACTGTCGACACTGCAGCTTCTTGGAGCAGCATAAGCGCCTGACGTGCACGTGGGTTTTGACGCGTTCGCATTGTTCTTGTCTATGGCTCACTTGTGATGCCAGGCAGGGAATCACGTTGTTTCAGACGTTTTGCAAAATATGAGCACTCGTACGAATAAAACAAACTGTCCAGGGACTTTTAGTTTATAGTTTTCAATGTTAAAATGAAAAACTTACCCTACGTCTTGAGACTCATTCGATCAAGTTCTCCAGGGGGTTGCTGTTCGGCCGGCTCCGAAGCTAGCGACTCTTTTCCAGCGAAAGCTGTTATGAGGTCACAACATGGGTCGCGTGTGCCGTAGTTTTCCGTCGTCACTGCTGCCGCCACCACCGGTGTCCGTAACCACTCTCATTAAAAAAAACAACTAAGAAAATACCAAGGTCACGACAGAATTTGAACCATGGTCCTCTGCATGCCAGATCAGCATTCGCCCTCTGAGCTACGCTGGTGCTTGGAACTCTGTTGCAAACTGACCTTAGGCAGGATTGATGTCGGGAAAGGACTCGCGTTAATATAAGAAATAAAGCGTTTTAGAACAACCAAGGAAACAAGACGTCAAACAATGCGAATTGCGTACTGGGAGGGAATTCGAGTGCTATAACCAATTACTAAAGCTTCACGCATAATTCTTCGTCGTCGTCAGCCACAGCATACAAAAATATGCACCAAATTCCTTGAAAGTGCGTAGAGAGCGCCAGGTTTCTTCGAAGAATGACGAAGGATGGCATGGTCAGTGCCTCTCTACTGCACAATAGTTATGATGATTTATGGCGTAGTGGGTGCCCTGCAAGTTCGCTTATAGCAGTTACCCGAGGAGTGTTTAAGAAGGCTCCGAAAGCCGCTCTTTGACTTTGCTGCGCACTGCGTGGAGAGCTTACTGTTTTTTTTTTACAGCGAAAGCTGTTATGAGATAACATCTCGGGTCACGCGCGGCGTTGTAGTTGTCCGCCGCTGCCGGTGTCTGTAACCATTAACACAAAATGAAAAAAAAAACATCCACTACAGACACAAGGGCGCTCGAACCCGGGTCCGCTGCATGCCAGCCCAGTATATATATTCTACCACTAAACAATGCCGGCATTTGGGACATGTTCGCAAACTTTCCTTAAGCAGGCTTCATGTCGGGAAAGGAGTCGTGGTAATATGAGTAAAAAGCATTTTATAACAAAAAACAAAACAAAACAACCAGGCATCACAAATAGTGAATAGCATAACGAGTGGGTCGTTCAATGCTCCAACCCATTACAAAAGCTTGTTCTTGTTCACCCTTTAACTGTGGCGGATACCCACTTCAGGCACCATTGCCCATCGTCATCAGCCACTGCATGAACAATTGGCACAAAATTCCTCGCATGTGCTTAGCGGATACCACGCTTTCCCGAAGAATGACAAAAAATAGCATAGCGAATGCTGGTCTACTACCCTGAAATTATTATTAATGATTTTGTAGTTGGTACCCAGCAAGTGTGCTTGACAATTACCCAGTTTTCGAAAAAACCCACTGTTTTCCATCTTCCTTTCGATACTTACTTCTCTTTGTCTCTCTCTTTATTTTCTTTAGGTAAGTAGGATTGATGCTTTCTTCAAGAATAAACTGATAGCACACTTCTAATCATTAACGAAAAACGTTAATAACATGTTTACATGAATAATAAAAATAACACTCGTCAATTCTCGTTAAACGTTATTCGGCCTTTGCTTTTTAGTAGTTGGTAAAATTAGTATAAATATATAATTTCAGTCACTTTCATTTAAAGTGGTTCAGTTCAGTGGTTCTCTACGAAAATGATTTCTGCATTTTATGTGGAAAACTGGAGCTGAGTCCGAAACACGGAAAATGAATTGATTTCAGACTTGTAGCGAAAAATGCATGCGACTCTGGAGGTGATCTTTCAGGAAGGGGAAGAGCTCGAGCACTCCCCGTTCTCTTGAGCTCGGTACTACAACAATACATAAAAAATGCAGTTAAAACGATGATGATTGCAGATGAATCAGCTGCAACTGATTTCAGTGTCAGAAGTATGGAGCCATCCATGATATACGATAATATACTGAAGAAATGAACGCCCCTGTTTTTAATAGGAATCTACACGCTTGTAGTGCTCTATAAAGCAGACGCCAGCCAGTGGTTATGTCGGGCTTATCTTTATAGAAGTGAGTACTTGACTCTGACGATAGACATTTGCTCTAAACATTTTCTTCTTTTCTTTTATCCGGTCCTGCCCTGTCGTAGAGCGAGGTATGACTAGTGCGCAGCAAAAGAAAAATAAGCATAATACATTGTAATTTCTGCGCTTAAGAAAGACTGTATACAGTCTGTATACAGACTGTACAGTCTGTACAAGTCGGAACATTTACTATAGTAAATGTTCCGACTTGTACGTATAATGCATCACGCGTGATTGATTGCCTGTTACGTTATTTTTTCGGCAATGGGTGGAACGTAACCAGCTACTTCATTCGCAAGAGAAACCGTCACAGGAGACGCAGCTCCGAGCATTTGTGTTTGACGCGATCTATACGGTACAGCACATCTGCAGTAGACATGGAAGACGGCAGCCTCTAGGATGAACTTGTTTCGACGCGCATATCTGAGCACTCTCAACTGATTCCCTCATTTTAACGACAGATCCTGTACTGTCGTCACCACCATCGGCATCTCGCCATGGTTTCATTTTCCGTTGCTCATAGGCCTCTCTCTTTATTTATAATTAGATGAGAAACAGCTTATGATGGAGCTCAACTCAATGTGCGTTCTCAACTTTACTGCGAATAAGCAACAGCTCACCCAAGGAGTGCTAAAACGTGTTCATGCACTAGCGTGTTCCGTCCTGTGTAAGGCGCTAAGTAATACCCTGTGGCCTCTTCCCCTTACACTATCAGTGATCATGTGATGTCGTCGCGGAACGAGAATCTGCAGACGCGCGATGAACCAACGCGTCGTATCCTAGTCAGAACTCTATGGCACGCGCTAGCGCGTTCGGTCTTGCATAAGTGTATATAGTGCCTCTAGGCATTGTGGTAAGCGGCTGTGTAAAAGCCGCGGTAAGCAAACATGGTGTGCACCCCCTGTGCCGCTTCGCATCACCTCCTGGTTCTGTTAAGCGGGATATGGTGTGATATTTTTTTAATTATCGACTATGAGTAGAGCTCGCTAATACTTGCAAAGATGAAACGCACATAAACACCCAAGGGAGTGCCCTCTGTCCTAGCTCGCTCGGTAAAACATCGGACGCGAAATTCGAAATGTGTTGGTTCTGGTCTGACCAACCAAAGGAAGTTTCTTCTTTCAAATAATTTCACTTTATGTCGTAATCACTACACTACAGTTCCAAACAACATATAATATCCCCTGTAATTTCCTTGGATTAATTGTGTTTCTATTTTCATGGACGATCCTTCTGTAATTTATATGATGCTATCGTGAGGCATTTTTAGGTAACTGCTATAATTTACGCTTTTGACTGTAGTAAATGTAATTCTTATCAGTTGCTTTTGTAACAATACAATTCTAGGTGTGTTCAATGTGTTAGATGAAGGCTTACGGACTTCTAGTCGTTGTCGTCACAGGCATGGGACCACGCGACACAGCATATCTTGAATAAAGAGTCCATCCGTTTCGCCGTATGCTCCCGTAAGCAAAGAACTTTAAAAACTACAATATGTCTTGTAGTGAGGAAATGATAATCGAATGAAGATCATGCTTCGCTTGCCATCGTCTATCCTAATTTTGCAGATTACAACGACGAACAGATAAAAGCTGTCATCAACTGCCACTGTACCATCTTTCCACAAGAGGTTTAAATATACACATAACTGTTCGCCACTTCGGATTTTATTTTCAGTTGCGTTGTAATTGTATACTCCGAGGAAATGACTCGATTATCAGACAGGGTGGGTATTTTTGTCACTCATGTTCATATAAAATCTGCAAAAAATATATATTGTCAAGCAAGAAATTTTGACTCGCAAAAAAGCACTTCGACAATGACTTTTTCAATATTGAAAGAGCCACCCTGAAAGTGCATTAGTGCAAAAACAAGCCCCAATGCTTCGCAACATTAATTGTACATGTTTTCGGGTTTTTTCTTCAAGTCCAGTGGGTTGTAATATTATGTTTGTTCGTTCTCAATCAACTTCCTGAAGATTGAACAGCGTTATGTTTTGGGAGTGTTAATCAGCGCGTACAGAAAAACCTATTGCAACATGAAGATTTCGTCACCCTTCAGTGCTCGTCTCGACGAATTATTTGACATAGGTCCATACCAGTATTTTGGAGTGCGTAAAAAACTTGCCCAACTATCTGTGCTTCTAAAGCTGACATAGACGCATTCTGTACGGCACGACTACCTCATGGGTTCTAGTTTTAAACGATTGGCCGCACTGTCTTGAATTGGCACACGCGAATGTCTACTTTATGCTGAAATATCGAGCTTTGCAAACCAATTCAACGCACTTCTCAAATTTTTCTCTTATGTGAATCAACTACTTCAGGACTTGGACCTTATGATGGCCGCCCGGTACAAGACGGCGGGCAATACCACCACTTTCGAGCTGTTCAAGCGTTACTGTAAATGTCTCCCAGCAGTGATGTACCATTTCATAAGTGTGACGCGTTGTTCAGTGTCATGCTGGCTGTTATCGTCACATTGTTTTCCCTGGCCCGCACTAGATCTTAGTCTACGACTGACTCTTCTGTTAATGTTCTGAATGCTACAGCATGGAACTCCCAGCCTCCACGGGGGCACTCGTGCTTGCCTCTTGCAATCATTTTCTGTCTTTATTTTTACTTATATATATATATATATATATATATATATATATATATATATATATATATATATATATATATATATATATATATATATATATATATATATATATATATATATATATATATATATATATATATATATATATATATATATATTGTAATGATGATTGTAGTGGGTCATGCAAATCTCGGCACACACATTGTCAGTGCTAAGCACGAGACGCTCGGCCCGGACTGTCGCTGATTTTGATAGCTAGGCCTACGCTCCTACCTGGTCTCGGATAACAGTTTTGACTGTCTCCGTTCTATATTATAATTGGTGGAGGTGCTGGGTCTCCTTGCAATCCTGGAGTTGCGAAGCCGGACTCTACCTGCTGTCATGACCACTGCATCTGCCACAAGCCCTCCTCCTATGGCTTCCCAGGCCATCGTGTGCTCCGGCGCGGTCCGTCAGCGGGATCCTCCCATATTCAGCGGCACTGACGACCACGACGTCGACGACTGGCTGGCTACTTATGAACTCGTGAGTGTCTTGAACAAATGGGACGAAGCCACGAGACGGGCCACTGTCGGCATTTACCTCAGTGGCATTGCCCACTTATGGCTTCGGAACCATGAGACCGACGTTCTCACCTGGACAGCATTCAAAGCAAAGTTCAGCGAAGTCTTTGGTCGTCCTTCTGTCCGCAAACTTCGTGCGGAGCAGCGTCTTCAGTCGAGATCTCAACTGCCTGGTGAGAACTTTACAAGTTATATAGAAGACGTCATTGACTTGTGCAAGCGCGTCGATGTGAACATGACAGAGGTGGACCGCATCAAGCATATTTTTAAGGGTATTGACGAGGACGCTTTCCAGATGCTCATTTCGAAAAGCCCTGCTACTGTCGCCCAAGTTACCGAGCTCTGCCAAAGCTATGATGAGCTCCGCCGGCAACGTCTCGTCACCCGCCGTGCTGTCCCACATCAGGAATCGATGTCCGGCTTAACTCCCTCGCAAGACCCCGTCCTCCTCTCGCAGATCAAAGATTTCGTGCGCGAAGAAGTTGCCCGCCAACTCTCGCTCATCTCTGGCCTACCGGAGCGCAGTGCACCGCTTAGCCCTACTCTACGGACTATTATACGAGATCAAGTGTCTGAGGTCCTTCCTCCACAGCTGGTGCCACCAGCCAATGCACCATTGACGTACGCCGAAGCAGCAGCACGACCACGACCACAGACGTTCCAAGCGCCGCCTCCACAGCCTGCTCCTGTTTATGCCGCCCTGCCGCCACGACCTCCACTTCGCCGAGTCCCTAATCCATGGCGCACTGCCGACAACCGACCGATCTGCTTTTCGTGTGGTCTACCTGGGCACGTCGCACGTCTGTGCCGCCGCCGTCCACTCCACTCACGTGAAAACCTACGTCCATACGAAAACGATTACACGTACACTCAATACACCCCAGACCCCGAATTGTACGCTCCTCGTCCAAGCCACCGACCAGCTCCTGATCGCCGATCTCCTTCTCCACGTCGACGCTCGCCCTCCCCGATGCGCCGACGCCCCCCTACAATCGACGCGGAAAACTAAATGACCCAGTTCCCGAGGCAAGAACTGCGTCCTCGTCGCAAAGCACAAGCCCTCTTCGTTCGCCGCCGAATGTAATTAATGCCGTTCTTGAAGGTGTACCCGTACTTGCCCTTATTGATACTGGTGCCGCAATTTCTGTCATCGCCGAAAAAGTTTGCCGTTCAATTCGAAAAGTGACAACGCCTTACTTGGGTTCATGTCTTCATACTGCCACTGCACAGCCTGTGCAGCCTGTGGCCGCGTGTACTGCCAGAATTGTAATTCAAGGAGTGCCCTACACAGTCCAGTTCGTAGTACTCCCGCACTGTTCTCATGACATCATTTTAGGTTGGGATTTTCTCTCCCATCACCAAGCCGTCATTGATTGCGCCCGTGCCGAAGTCGCCTTTTGTCCCCTTGGTGATGCGCTACCAGTGCACGATCGCCCTTCCGACGCGAAGTTGGTCATTAGTGACGACACCCAAATCCCTCCACGCGCTACTGTCTTCGCACCTGTGTCGTGTTCCACCGTCGTCGACGCTGCCACATTCTTCACGCCTTCCGCTGCTTTCGTTCATCGCCACCTATCACCGCTCCCAACCGCTCACGTTACTCTTCAAGGTGGTGCGACCAACGTGCCTGTGAAGAATCCGTTCCCATTCACGATTACGCTACTTCGAGGCGAATGTATTGGTTCGATAGAATCTTTCGAAACCATCGCTACACTTGACGTTCCTGATGAATCATCGGAAGTCAGTGCCCTCTCCTGTAGTTCCGTGAATGACCCTCCCACTACCGACATTTTCAACCGTGTCATCGACGAAGGCCTAAACCCACAACAGAGGTGTGAGCTTTTGAGCCTCCTTGACGAGTTTCGACAATCTTTTGACAGTCACAGCGCTACTTTAGGTCGCACATCTACCGTATGCCACCAGATCGACACAGGTAATCACCCACCACTACGGCAGCGACCATACCGTGTTTCGCCAACTGAACGCCGTATCATCGATGAACAAGTAGGTGAAATGCTAAAGCGAGGCGTCGTTCAACTGTCAAACAGTCCTTGGGCGTCGCCGGTTGTTTTAGTTAAAAAGAAGGATGGCAAGATACGCTTTTGCGTAGATTATCGTCGCCTAAACAAAATAACACGAAAGGATGTTTATCCTTTGCCTCGAATTGATGACGCCCTCGACTCTTTACAAGGCGCAGAGTTCTTTTCCTCCCTTGATCTACGCTCTGGGTACTGGCAAGTGCCCATGAATCCGGATGATAGGCCAAAAACTGCATTTGTTACACCAGACGGCTTATACGAATTTAACGTGATGCCATTCGGGCTATGCAATGCGCCGGCAACATTTGAGCGCATGATGGACACTATTCTACGAGGCCTCAAATGGAACACGTGTTTGTGCTACTTAGACGATGTAGTGGTATTCTCACCCGATTTTCCCACGCACCTTCGTCGCTTGGAACAGGTTCTACGCTGCCTCTCTGCAGCCGGCCTCCAACTCAACTTGAAGAAGTGTCACTTTGGAGCGCGCAAGCTGACCATTCTCGGACACGTCGTGTCGAAGGATGGCGTTCTTCCTGACCCCGCTAAGCTACGTGCTGTTCGCGAGTTCCCGAGGCCTGCGTCTCTCAAGCAGCTGCGTAGTTTCATTGGCCTTTGCTCATACTTCCGCCGCTTCGTCCGAGATTTCGCCTCGATCATGGCGCCTCTGACAGACCTACTTCAGGGAGACCGCAATTTATCTGCGTGGTCTCCAGCTTGCGACAGTGCCTTTGCGAAGCTCCGTGAACTGCTTACAACACCACCCATACTGCGTCATTTCGATTCAAGCGCTCCCACAGAAATCCACACAGATGCTAGCGGTGTCGGTCTTGGCGCTGTACTCGCCCAACGAAAGCCTGGTTACCAAGAGTATGGAGTTGCGTACGCGAGCCGCACTCTTACAAGAACAGAAGCAAATTATTCGGTAACTGAGAAAGAATGCCTAGCGATTATCTGGGCCATTACAAAATTTCGGCCTTATCTGTACGGCCGCCCTTTCGATGTTGTTACCGACCACCACGCGCTCTGCTGGTTATCCTCCCTCAAAGATCCCTCAGGACGCTTGGCACGATGGGCTTTACGGCTCCAAGAGTACGACATCCGCGTCATTTATCGCTCAGGCCAGAAGCACGCCGATGCCGACGCTCTTTCGCGTTCGCCTGTTTCTACTGATATTGCGAGTGTCTCCATCCAAGACAACTTCCTTCCACTATCAGGACCCATCAACATGGCTGCGGAGCAGCGCAAAGATTCGTGGATTGCGTCTCTGATGGATTATCTATCTGAAACACTCGCCCACCCGCCATCTCGAGCGCTACACCGACAAGCCTCTCACTTCGCCATCCGTGATGGAATACTTTATCGCCGCAACTACCACCCTGACGGTCGCAAATGGCTACTCGTCATACCCAGGCATCTCCGCGCCAGCTGCTTTCCATGCCGATCCGCAGTGTGCGCACGCCGGTTTGTTTAAAACCTACGCCAGGCTACGTTTTCGGTTTTATTGGCGCGGCATGTACACATTCGTTCAAAAGTAAATTCTATCTTGCACAGAGTGCCAACGCCGCAAGCACGATCCTAGCCGTCCTACTGCACCAATGCAGCCGTTACCGTGCCCAGTGCGACCATTCGACCGGGTTGGAATAGACCTTTATGGTCCTCTACCATATACATCAGCTGGGAATCGCTGGATTATTGTAGCGATCGACCATCTCACAAGATATGCAGAAACGGCCGCTCTACCAGCCGCGACGGCACGTGACGTTGCGTCTTTCCTGCTGCAACGTTTTGTTCTGCGTCATGGCGCTCCACGTGCACTTTTGAGCGACCGAGGCCGCGTCTTTCTCGCGGATGTTATTCAAGAACTTCTTGCAGAATGCCATGTAATTCACCGCTGTACTACCGCATATCGCCCACAAACAAATGGCTTGACCGAGCGGTTCAACCGTACTCTTGGCGACATGCTTTCTATGTATGTCGCCTCCGACCACACCAACTGGGATCTCATCCTTCCTTACGTAACGTACGCTTACAACACGGCACCTCAAGCGACGACAGGCTTTTCTCCATTCTTTTTACTTTATGGTCGAGAACCATCGTCTCCAATTGACACCATTCTTCCATACCGACCCGACTCATCCGAAGGCACACCACTTTCCGAAGCCGCGCGGTATGCGGAAGAATGTCGGCAATTAGCTCGCACCCTTACAACCCAAGAACAAGGGCTACAGAAATTTCGTCACGACGATGGACGGTCCAACTACCAATTTTCGCCCAACTCTCTTGTTTGGCTGTGGGTGCCCCCCAGTGCTGCTCCTGGTACCTCTACAACGTTTGTCAGCAGGTACCATGGACCTTATCGCGTCATAGAACAAACTTCCGCTGTTAACTACCTCATCGAACCCCTCACGGCCACTGTGGACATGCGTCGCCGAGGCCGCGAAATCGTACATGTGAATCGCCTCAAACCATATCACGAACCACTTGTCCTCACGACACCTTAGAACACTTACTTGGCATTATCTTCAGCGAGGGGGAAATATGTAATGATGATTGTAGTGGGTCATGCAAATCTCGGCACACACATTGTCAGTGCTAAGCACGAGACGCTCGGCCCGGACTGTCGCTGATTTTGATAGCTAGGCCTACGCTCCTACCTGGTCTCGGATAACAGTTTTGACTGTCTCCGTTCTATATTATAATATATATATATATATATATATATATATATATATATATATATATATATATATATATATATATATATATATATATATATATATATATATATATATATATATATATATATATATATATATATATATATATATATATATATATATATATATATATATATATATATATATATATATTTCTGGCGACCTAAGAAGTAAGAAGTTTCAGGGAGAGGCTCATGATACGGTTTCAGGCGGGAAACATGGACGATGTCACGTGCACGCCGGCGCATGTCATCCGATCGGGAAACTGGCTCAATTAGGTAATTAACCGGAGAGGTTTTCTCTAAACTGGTGTAAGGCCCCTTGTACCAGGGGACAAGTTTCGATGAGAATCCCAGAGTTCTGTATGGGATGGCAAGCCACACAAGAGACCCTGGGGCATAGCTGGGATCTTTTCTTTCTGGCGTTGCTGCTCTTCCGAGGTGAACGCACGGGCGAGCTGGCGGCACTCTTTGACTTGTCGAGCAGCATCGGAGATAGGTGGACACTCGGAATCATCAGGACGGTAGGGAAGTAGAGTATTTATTGTATAGGAAGGGTGTCGTCCGTAAAGAAGAAAGAAAGATGAAAATCCCGTGGTTGTTCGTATCGCAGTATTATATATGCGAATGTGACGTATGGGAGAACATGGTCCCAGTTGCTATGATCAGACTCCACGTACACTGAGAGCATATCACCCAGCGTGTGGTTAAACCGTTCGTTTCGTTAGCCCGTTAGTCTGCGGGTGGTATGCTGTCGTTTTCCGATGAATGACGTGGCATTCCGAAAGCAGAGCTTGGACGACCTCGGAGAGGAAAGCGCGGCCTCTGTCACTAAGGAGCTCTCAAGGTGGACCATGTCGAAGGATAAAGCGACGTAAAATGAAAGAGGCGACATCCTGAGCTGTAGCGCTCGGCAAAGCGGCTGTTTCGGCGTAGCGTGTTAGATGGTCGACCGCCACTATAGTCCTACGATTGCCACCTGGTTTCAATGGAAGGGGGCCGTAGAGGTCAACGCCAACGCGATCAAATGGCTTGACAGGGCATGGAAGTGGCTGCAATTCACCAGTCGCACGTAACGGTGTTGATTTGCGTCGCTGGTAATCAGGACAGCCCGGCACGAATTTGCGTACAAAAGTGTACATGCCGCGCCAGTAATAGCGATGGCGAAGGCGTTCATATGTTTTGAACACCCCGGCGTGGCCACATTGTGGATCGTCGTGAAGAGAAGCGCATACCTGCGATCGTAAAGTGCGTAGAATGACCAGTAGCCACCGGCGGCCATCAGGAGCGTAGTTGCATCGATGAAGAAGTTGATCGCGGATGGCGAAATGGAAAGCTTGACGTCGGAGGGATCGAGATACCGGAAGGTTGGGCGTACCGGATAGATATTCGAGAAGAGATGCGATCCACGGGTCACGACGTTGTTCGGTGGCAATTGAGTCAAGATTTAACGATGACACGGTCTGGAGGCACGTGTTTCCGCACGTCGGCTCTGGTGGCAAAGGTGAGCGGGACAGGGCGTCAGCGTCAGAGTGTTTGCGTCCGCAGCGGTATACGACGTGAATGTCGTACTCCTAGATGCGGAGTGCCGATTGCGCAAGGCGGCCAGAAGGGTCTTTCAGCGTGGAGAGCCAGCAAAGCGCGTGGTGATCAGTTACTAGATCGAACGGGCGGCCGTATAAGTACGGCCGGAACTTTCCAAGCGCCCACACCAGAGCCAAACACTCTTTTTCTGTCACGCTGTAATTAGTTTCGACTTTCGTCAGAGTGCGGCTAGCGTAGGCTACTACGTATTCTGAATAGCCGGGCTTTCGTTACACTTATAACAAACTTGTCGGGTCATATAAGTGTCAAACTGCAATCCGCATATGAGGCGCGAAGGTAGGAATATTTCAACGGCCCGAGGGTTCTTCGACGCGTAGCTGAATATGATCACAGCCGCTTTTTTGCATTTCACTCCTACCGAAATGCGGCCGCCATAGTCGAGCTCTTCGACTCGAGCTCGGAAGTGGAACACCGCAACCACTGGAATAGTGCAATGGTTTGCTTACAACACAGTTTGTTCGCTTAGTTGCGTGCCCGCTGGCAGCACAGACGGCGCGCGGAGCCAAGGAAGCCGAGCGCAAGTGTCTTCAACTCGTCCCGCCTTCCGTGTCTTGGCACGGAAGGCGGAAAACTCTGTGTAACGTTTGCTCAAGCAAACGCTACACAGAGTTTCGCTTTAAACCGTTCTTCCAGCACCTGCGTCGATGCCCGTTTCTACCGGGTCAACGCCGTGCGCACCGCTGCTGCTTCGAATCCCCTCATGTTTCCCTTCTGGGAAATGGTGCATAGTTTTTTTTTTCAGTGAGCTTCCACGGCAGCGATCAACCGCAGAAATTCTTTGCGAACCCATGAGGCACCGCAGAATACTCTTGCTATTGTCGTAATTCTGTTGTTTGTTTCTGATCGGTGCTCAACCTCTGTGTATCTCTGTTACTCGTCACTCAGGTGTTGGCCCCTCTTTGTGCTAGTATCCATTTTCAAGAGCAATTGTGACGAACGCTCAAGCACGTTTGTTTGCCATGGCGCTTGACATATTTTCCGTACCTTTTACAGAGAACCATAATAAAGGGCCTCGCAAGGGTAAGCTGCGCACTGGGGCACTGGTACTGTGTACAAGTGTACATGGAACATGCTATTGCACTTGAAAGGTTACAGGTGATTGAATGCGTCACAGTATACGAGTCCGAGAAACGTATGCCGCATGCAAAGATGTTGGCGTGACGCAGATAGTATTCTGCTTACCTGCACGAAAAGTGACATTCATTTTTTCCATCACATTGCCTCGCCAATCCCATTACCTTAGACTCGTTTACGTTCTTGATGAGTATTGTTGAAAACAAAAAGCAAGCTAGGAGGCAATGCATTTCAATGAGGCCGTTGCTGAAAGTTTACCATGTGCAATGAATCCACCGATCCAGCCACTGACGTTTTTATCTTCGGTGATCAGGCCGTGCGTCTGTAAATTGCTTAGAAGCCACAATCGAACCTCTGCAGGGCATATAGCATTATAACTTTTACCTACGTACCAAATATTTTAACCTTGATGCATTTGTCATTCATAAAGACACCTTAGTTAAATCGAACATGTTATACTTCAAGAAATTAAAATATTATCAATAATATTTGCAGTTTAATTTACGTCCCAAAACCACAATACCATTATGAGAAACGCCACAGTGGAAATTTTGACAATCTTGTGTTCTTAACTTGCAATGACATGGCACAGTACACGGACCTCAACTATTTGGCTCCATCGCAATGCGGCTCTATCGCAATGCGACCGCCACAGCCAGAATTTCAGAAATAAAAGATTTGTTTGGACAGTTGGTTTACACTTCGGCTATTAGAGAACAGGGCTTAAAACAAGGAAAAAAAAAGCAGACTTCGCCTTTCTCTGTGCATGTGTCCATTTGTACTTGTCTCTTGGGCTGCTATTCTATAGCCAAACTGAAGAAATAATGAATATGGTGAGTTGAACAAAGCAGTCGCTCAAAGCAGTCGCTCCATGTTAGGGGTGAAACACAGCAGCAAAGATACTTGAGTTTTCACCATATAATCCTTCTCCATCTCATTACAATACTCAGCGTCCATTTCTTGCATTTGTCAATGCAGAGCACGCAGATAAAAAAAAAGGAGTGACTAAACACGATGAACACAACCTTCACACTTTTTTTTTCGTTTTCAGAATGAAACCGCCGAAACAATCGGCTACATGATGGCCATATGTCAAAATGCGACGCTCTACCACCTTCCGCTCAAGAAAAAAAGCCCGAATTAAACGAGACATGATTGTCTGAATGCGCTTCCTGGTTGGCAACAGATATTTGTTTGTATATAACTCACAACTTGTCCACTTTTGTCCTCGCTGACATTACCTTAGATGCCTCATCAAACGTGAAATTTGATTGTCGGCTGCCTGCGGCTTTGGTAACGCATGATGCCAAAAATCACCATGATGTGACGACGCCAAGATAGTACGTCACTATGACGCCACAAATAAAAAAAAATGTGACGTCATTAAACACAATCATTACGTCACTGTGATGTCTAACACAGATTTACCAGCGCAACAAGATGGAACACCTATACGGAGACACAAACACACACACACACACACACACACACACACACACACGCACGCACGCACGCACACACACACACACACGCACACAGATAGAGAGAGAGAGACAGACAGACAGACCTGAACTCACAACTCGTTTCATCATTTTGAACAAAAGGCCTTTTCATGGAGCGCCTCAAATAAACACTGGAAAGATAACTAACTTGATAAAATGAAGCGATGAAAAAACATCGTGAATACAAGTTACCTACAAAGACATTCAGACAAAAGTGAGAGCACAGTAAAAATTTTGAAAGCGTCAAGCACGCTTTTGTTCAACAAAATGAAAGTAAAAAAATACAAGTATTGACTAAAAAATATGATAAACCCAGGCAAGTGATAACAGCTACACAAGAAAAAAAAATAAAACTATTCAAAAAAACGGTTCAGAAAGTAGCTATTAGAAAGGTATGGGCTGCAGATAGTGTACTCTCTTATTGGAGAGGGAAAGTGAGGACCTGCTGGTGACACATCTTTCACCAAGCCTCATAATTTCGGCGGCGTCTAAAATGATTAGCCAGGCGCAAGTTCAGCGCTGTGTGCGTGCGTCCCTCCCTAAGTGTGCCGTCCTTTTGCGCCTGTAAATCTGTCTTAAACATGAACCAACTCACCATAGCAACAGTTTTAACTGTGACGTCACCTGAATTAACTTCACGTGATGACATCATCACATAACATCGCAACTGGGTCGATGTGGTTGGAACACGGAGGCCATGCACAACCATGTTGTGTGCAGAAAGCTTTCGAAAGATGGCGAGGGCGCGATCAATACTTCGACGGGTAAAAAAGAAAAAATGGCTGTCACCTTCAAGCTTTATTGCTTATACAAGGAATCCTGCGAGTAATTTTTTATCATTGTTATTTTGCAGCCTTTCGGAGGTTCGCTCGTTACGCTGCGCATTCGCATTAATTTCAACCCCACGCGAGATGTGAAGAGTATTGGCAGTGCTCGTGAATGTAACCTTCAAAGCCATGAGGTAGAAGCAAACAGGCACAGCCATACCGCGCATTAGAAACAGAAAGTACAGTACTGATGGGTTGAAACGGGACATTTTAGAGTTAAGCAACTCACATTCGTTTCGTCTTCAGTTCGAGTCACGTCAGCGTGATTTCCGTTCGAACACCTAGGTCAAAGCCCAACATTATCTTCGAAGACCAGATTCACCGCAACATGCTTGACGTGGCTATCTCGAGCAATCGCTGATACCAGCTGTTATAATAAAAAAATTATGTTGTGTTTGAATCCATGCACTTGTGTCAAGTGGCTCAGACAGACAGGGCTATACGTCGATACAACGTACACGTCGTTGACGGCTTTGTCATCCGTAACGTGTTAACCTGTTTTACCCGATATTTACTCACCTTAGATTGACGATAGGCGTTGAAATCTGTTTGTTTTATAGGAGTACTTGCTACTGAGTTAGTAGGTAAAGCATTCCTGTTAAGAAAGACGAACAAAGTGACATATGTGCTCGAAGAATAGACAAGCAGAGCGCGAAGAACGGCGCTCGTTCACTAAGGTTGCACGGCGAGCTTGTTGGTTCCCGTTCACGTTCACGTTTTTTCCTTCTTTTTTTTTTCTTTGCAAAGGCGAAGCCCGTGGTTATTCGTGACACCGCCGGGGCCTCCTTTCTGTGGCACCTTCTTCTTGCTTTGGTTGGGTTTTGATTTTCTCGAGCATCATAGGGACAGATACTCTTTCAACCTCGTAAGCGAAGGAAGATGAATTTGTCGTCTCTATTATCAAATAGTGTAGGGTAAGTCTGTGGCAAGAAGAAATTACAGTCCATCGAGTCTCCTAGTAATTCCAGAAAGCTGACAGAAGAGAAAAGTGCCCTTGCTGAGCCACGAACACGATGACAAAGGTGAAAATTTAAAGCAGTGCGCTTATCTTTTTTGAAGAAGAAGGTATGGCCAGCCGGAATGAATGTTGAACTCGCGAAAGCCATATAAGACGACCGCTCCACATTCTGCGCGTCTTTTTGTTTGTGTTGTAGAACTATCTCGATTGATTTGTGGGGTTTAACGTCACGAAACCACCATATGATTATGAGAGACGCCGTAATGGAGGGCTCCGGAAATTTTGACCACCTGGGGTTCTTTAGTTGTAGAACTATCTCAGTTGCGAACTTGAGAAACATAAATACAGTGACAGAAGAGCCATTATGCAACTCCATAGGTGTTTCTTCACTTTAACATGTTTCACCGTTTGGGTGTGCATAGTATTTTTTTTTCTGTTTTAAAGTTATTTCTCTTAGCTGTTGCAGTTGAGGGTATACATCACGAAAAAAAAAAGAGTTCTAGTAAAATACAAAGAACAAAAACGTTAATGGGCTCTCTGACGTAACGATACATCACAGAACACGAGGCGTGCGCGTACCCCATTTAAGGATGACTATGTGGCTGCTATAGACAGAGATAAGTGCAAGAATGGGTGTGACCACCTACAACAATACGATCCATGGCTGCATCACAGCTAAATACACCGTAACACACAGTGACGATGACCGCATAAATGAACGATTATTTATTTCACTGAAGTACCCTCTCATCAGGGCGTATTAGCCTACATCGAGGGTTATTACATCTGCATGGTTATTGCATAATTATGCAGATGCAAGTGCGCCGTCGACTGGGTGTGACTATCTTTCGAACGTTCCACGTCGAATGCTCATTGTGCACAGCAAGCTGGACCAAAGGCTACTTTTACTGCTGCCCGCGAATTCGCGGGTTCAATTGCGGGCCGCATTATTACGGAAACAAATGCAGAAATTGCTATATGCTTACGTTTAGGGTATGACCTAAATAACCGGGAGTACGGAGGTGCTCGACATTTGTAAGTTAGACAAGCCACTGTTTCAACATGCAATTCCGCATGTTTACATCCTAAATTGAGGTTCTAATACACACGAATGTTTTGTGCGTGACAAAACTACTATCGAGACGCTCGCATTAGAGTTTCGTTAATCGTCTTGTGGATATGCAACTGTCTGCTCTAGTAGCGCTGCAGCGCTTGACAAGTACGTCTGACAGACGTTACTTTCCCTTTACTGCTCTCGTTAACGAAAGTCTGTTGAACCGGCGAGTGCTGGCCCTAACTACACCGTCACGTTACCTGGTGCCAAGAGAAGAATGCCAGCGCACACGAACACGTGAGCACGCCACGCCTGGGTGCGCTCAATCGGGCCACAGCGCCACGTTGCGTTTATTTTTCGTCCAATTTGCTCGCTCAACGAGCCGCTCTACGTTCTCGTGCCCCATCTTTCTACTGTGTAACAGCTGTTCCTTTCTCCGCAGCAAGGGAGAAGAAAAACGCTTGCGTACAAGTAGAGGTTTTGCGACGAGCAGTGCGCACAGAATACCCGCTAGTTTTCATTAAGCAACCCTGCCACTCCTTGAACCACCATTTAGTCATGCCTGGCTAAAGCTCCATAACTCATCCACGCTCTTGCGCTGTCTAGAATGTCTCATAATGAAAACATTATGTAGCCAAGATTTCGCATGAAACCAACGCACTAACTATGCTTAACCATTTCTCCAGTTTGCCAGGAGGGTGTCGTGTAGTGCGAGAAGCTCGCGATAACCCTTGAAAAATGGTTAGTCTTCTGGTCTCCAAGATAACACGAGTCTGTCTTTTCTTGGGACGCAGACGGGGTGCAATAATAAATGATGCACCAAGTCGTTTTCACGGCTTCTATTGTTACTTCAATTTACTCAGCAAAATAAAAAAAAGGTACAATATGAGTCGACCTGCGCTGCATTTATTTGAACGAATTTGCGAAGCCAGCCATCGCACCGCTGTTGTGCCATGCTTTCTGACGTTGCTTTGACTGGAATTCAATTTTGTTTTTATTTGCGGCTTTTTGAACGCCCTTCATATCTAACCTTCGTGCGTGCGTGTGTATGTATATATGTGTGTGTGTGTGTGTGTGTGTGTGTGTGTGTGTGTGTGCGTGCGTGTGTGTGCGCGTGTGTGTGTGTGCGTGTGTGTGTGAGAGAGAGAGAGGGAGAGAGAGAAAACATCAAAAAGGACCGAAACACACATAGCAGCCATATCCTGCCCCGTTATTTTTTTATTTCTTTTCCACTGTGATTATCAGCAAACTACACTTGCCAACTAGCCTAAACCCCTAATATTGTTATGATATGCTTTTTAATATGTACCTTATTTCAGATATTTGGATGATTTATTATGTAGCTTATTTACCTTATTTAACGTAATTAGCTTATTTAGTTTCTGCGCGATACAGGGCAAACACAAGAACTATCACCGTCAAGCTCACTGTATACATGTCGATGACATAATAAACGTAATTACAACAGAAGTAAACTGGTGGCTTCTCAAGTAATTATTTTTATTGGCATTTCGTGCTGCGAAACCTTTCTGTGCAGCAAATAAAAAAAAGTTGCAAACCATTCCTTGTGAAGGATGATCTGGACGAACGAGTTGAGTAAATTAGACAAGTCCTCATCAGCGCTCGTAGCTTCCACGAAAACCACCAATTAAGAAACTGACAAAACTGGCGCAACAGTGTGGTTCAATGGTTTGTCAGTTTTCTTCAATTTTATAAACATTTCTTATATGCCCCGCCGCGGTGGTGTAGTGGCTAAGGTACTCGGCTGCTGACCTGCAGGTCGCGGGATCGAATGCCGGCTTCGGCGGCTGCATTTTTGATGGAGGCGAAAATACTGTAGGCCCGTGTGCTCAGATTTGCGTGCACGTTAAAGAACCCCAGGTGGTCAAAATTTCCGGAGCCCTCTATACGGCATCTATAATAATCATATGGTGGTTTTGGGACGTTAAACTCCACATATCAATCAATCAACCAATAAAGCATTACGTATTGCTATCAGACAGCTGTAATGCCGGGTTGAGGTCAATTGCAATTAGGTGACATTGCCTGAAGTTGATTTATGTAGCAGTGGCCAGGGCTACCATTTTCGCGAGCTTCAGCGCTTCATTTCAGCTTATCGATTCTGGTGCTCATGTTCCTGTTGGCATCGTCGCGCAAGTGCAAACTTGTTATATAGACATCTGCGACTGTTCAACATACGTCTGTGTGTGCCAAATTCATACACATGTTTAGCTTCGTTTCATTTTGTGCCGCTCAATAAAAAAATGATGGCAAGGCCACCTTCCCTGTGCATGTTTCGCATAACGCCGATTCCTAAGGTGTGCGGAATCTGCCGATTTTTTGTTGTCATAATTTGTGTCATGAGGGTTAATGGAAGTGCGTTCACAAATAAGCTGGCAAAAATAGCGCGCTTGGTCGGGCACGTAAATTAATAAAGTTGAACACTTTAATAAACAGCTCAGTGCCTTCAGGGTTTGGCAAAACTGGCGGGCTCTCGAGCAATGACGTAACAGGCTGCTTATTTGAGCGAGCGTCTGTATTCCGTCGAACGATTTTGTTCCATCGTCAGCTGCACGTGCAATCGAGCTATTTCAACTTTATTCAGATTTGCAGTGTAATCGAATGATTTGTTGTGGCTGAATAATTTGTAGGAAACGACGGCTTAGCTCCATGCAGCACATGAAGTCACGCACGCCATGATAGAATGGCGATCGCCGGCGTTGGGCGGGGTTTACAGCCGGTGTCACAGTGAACGCAGTGAAATATGCATTATGCAGTGCATTTTTTCTATATATGTATAAGCACAAGAGACCCTCGACTTCTCTTTTCGCTGAAAACTGCAAATCCATAGGTGACCACGTCGTAGCCTCTCGGAGAATCAAAAGTGTTACACAATGGTTAATACGGAGCCCTTTACTGTATAGCGTGCCTTGTAATAGTATCCTGGTTTTGCCTTATTAAACCTCACAATTTAATATTTCTGGTATACGCCCTGCTTTCAACTGTATGAATGCAATACCCCAATGTTTTTCTAAGTATAGTGACAGTGCTGTGGACACTCAAATTTACTATCATACAGTTATCCTAAGACTGATAGCTTCGTACACTGCGTGAAATTCACCATAGGTAATAGCAGTCGAAGCTTGTGCATATATAGTTTAATTGATAAGTCACAGCAAATGCATCCATGTTTAAATTTTAGCAGAAATACTTACATCAAGAAAAGGCCACTACGTCGTAGTTGATATCAGCATCTAGTATAACAATAGCAACTAGATTAAAGTGCATATTGGTGCCCTGTGTAATCACATATATTTAGTAATATTTTCACAGTTCTTCTTTCGAGGGTATACGCAAACATGCTAATCTAGCTGTACTAACGGCTCGATGGCACTGTCCTACAGTGCACGAACTGATGTGACACAAGATAACGCAGAAGTGTAACCTCCAGAAAAGCCACAAAGTATAAAAAATAGCACCTTCGAAAGTATCGCTCTGCCCCATTGTAAGTTCAGAATACTGAGCATCGTTAACATATTAAATAGCCTGTGGCATGTTGCAGAAATATTTTCACGCCGAGCTACCTGAAAAGGTGGACATTGCTTACACTGAATATCATAGTTCTTGATCCTTCAACTTACAAAATCTCATTAATCAACTTTTAAACTAACTTCTTAAGTGTACAAAGTACAATCTATGCAGTTTAAAATTTAACTCAGTGATTTCGCACAAAAACAATTACTGATATCATGAAGAATTTTTAGAAAAGCGCTAGGAAACTAGCTGAACCGTCTGTCGTTTGCTGTGAATCTGTTTTTTAAGCGTGTGCTCAATAATTACCTAACACCAATGACTTCATCGCAAACTTTGAGAGTGCTCATCTTCAAACTAGTGTAATTCTCAGAATTCTTTCCAAATGAATGTAACTTGGTGCCACAATGCACCTTCCGTTCGTAAAAAGTAACATGTGGTATAAAGCCATTTAAAGAATCAAAGAATTCTTTAAGTGATCAAATATTTGTTGCAATTTCTCGTGGAAATATTGACCCTGTGAGAGTAGCCATAATTGTGCTGCGTGCTCCGGCCGATTTGATCAATGGTCCTCGAGAGCCGTTGACTGTGGATGAAAGCTGCACCTAGGGTCTAGAAACTCACTTTGTTCGAGAGATTCGGGTCAAGTTGGAACAAAATGAGTACAATGGTGACAGTGGAACCAGACAGCTTAAACATGAGCGCTCGGTCGACGCGGAGCACACCACAGCCGGCCATAGCCTCTGGCTTCTCCTTGTAGACGTGCAAGAAAAGTAGGAGGTCATTGTACGCTTCGGGCATGGCGGGAACCTTGGAGACTTCGTACAGAGCGGTGCTCATTTCCAACGATAACTTGCCCGACATCTCTGCGATGGCGGTGTTCTGAAACACGTTGATGAGCGTCAGGAGCCCTTCGTACGCCAGAATCCAGAGCTTGGTCTCGCGGCCATCTTGAATGGAATAGAAGATGACGGACGACATGAAGTCGAATGCAGTTCGGAAGAAAAAGAGAAAAAGAAGGCAGTTGAGGAAGCGAGCTGTCGCCTCGACGACCACGCAGAGCCTCCTGTACTTCTCGCGAATAAGAGCCACGGTGTGACTTGTCAGCAGCGGGATGTCTTTGACCTGAGCCGTAAGGTGGCTGGACAGCATCCAGAGGAGAAACATGAGCGAGAAGGCAAGTGACTCGAGGCCGCAGTACATGGTCTGCAGCACGTAATGATGCGCCGTCTTTCCAAGGAAGATGACCACCTTGATGGGCAACGTGCGGTCGCTGTAGCGCCACGAGATCTCGAAGCAGACGCGAACGGTGTTTAAAGTGTGGAAGCCGAGCACTAGAAGAACGGTGGCCCCCAGGTAGGCCCCTGCCAGAAGCCGATGCTTGGACAGGTAGCGGTGCTGGGAGAAGGCCACGTCCCCGCTCTCTTCCCGCCAAGTTGTCAGCAGAAGATCCAGCGACGTGCTGCGT
The DNA here is from genome assembly GCF_043290135.1 of Rhipicephalus microplus. Lineage (NCBI taxonomy): Eukaryota > Metazoa > Arthropoda > Arachnida > Ixodida > Ixodidae > Rhipicephalus > Rhipicephalus microplus. The sequence continues at coordinate 133,033,205 of NC_134710.1, read as the reverse complement.
CGGGCCACGTACGCATATATGAATGGAAACAGGAACGTGTTGACCAGTGAGTGGAAGAAACAGATGAGTGACGTCTTCTCGCTTCTCATGTAGTCTTCGACGAACTCCTTGAGGCGGTAAGCCTCGTACGCCGAGAAGCCAACGTAAAGTAGACACTGGTACAACCTCATAAGCACCTTGTTGCGCGAGCTCATGAACTGCAGGAAAGGGCCGGGCATGGCGACTGCGCACATAAGAATGCCTGGAATCATCAGCTCCTGAGCCCGCCATACTGCGTATTTGTTGTCCTTACCAGCGCACGTGTGTACGCGGCGGCGGCTCTTGAGACGCGCCACGTCGGTATCGCTGGCGCCGAAGATGCCATGCGAGATGCCTTCGGACCTGGGAACCGCCACTTGCCACGTGTTCAGCATGTCGATCTTTTGCCTGCAACGCGAAACGATGAATGATCAGTGCTCAGAAATATGATACACAATCAAAACTTATGTGTAGTAAAGCGTCCTTATCGCTATTACTATCAGTATCGTAATTATTACTGTCATCATCAGTAACAGCAAGAACAACACATTTATATCACGTCAATTAATGTTTAGGCCACCCCGCCATCATCTCAACTCATTTATTGCGTACTTACAGCAAGTTTACTTCCCCACTAGTGCAATTGGTTGAAGTACAGAGCAAGTGAAACCACCACAAGAGTTCTCTCGACGCCCACACACAAGTGCAAACATCATTCGCAAGAAAAACGATTACACACGCTGCAGCATGGTGTCACATGAAACAGCTCCACCTGTAGCATCAGTGTGTACTTACACATGGAGACCGAGAAAAATAAATATCTTGTTACATGACTGCTTACAGAAGCACTGTTTCTTTGCTGGGTGATTAGTCATTAAGTTAGTCATCATCATTAGTGGCGTATTAAGCGTATATTTTGTACATTGCAGGACGAAGAGCTTTACCAACGCTTTCCAAGCCACTCTGTCCGTCACGAGCTGATTTCATCTTATGCCTGAACATTTCTCAGTTTCGTCACTCCACATAACCCTTCACCGTCCCGTAGTAAAAAAGGAGCTACGAAAGGTAATGAGACAGAGTTCAACACAATGCGTTGGGGGGCTAGTTGGGGTGAATGCATAGTACTTTTTAGTGCAAAAACGACGCTACAAGACAAGACAGGACAAAGTGCTTGTCTCAACAAGCTTCCAGCAACATCTTTATTGCACGCAAAATGCTTCGCCACAAAACTGTGACCGCTACTGATTTCACCCCCAATGTTATAAGCACGTTCTTTCACCGTAAATTAGGTTAGTTATGATTACTAAGGGTCCCCAGATGTTCACTATGCTTACTTATTTGTTGTGTCCTCTGTCCCTTACGCATGAAGTGTCTGAATAAAATTTCATGAGATTTTTTTAGTTAGCGTGGTATTTCAACTCACGAAATACGCGCTGCCTAGCCGGTGTTTCCGTTCTGAATTGCTCACCGAAAATGGGTAAGATGCGCTTCGAGACAATCTTCACATCCAGATTATTTGATCAAATCAGGAGATCATAGTGTTGAAAGAAGTTTGTAGGACCAGGTCAATCATCTATGTCAGGGGTCTCAAACCCGCGGCCGCAGGCGGCTTGCGACCCGTGGACGATTTACTTGCGGCCAGCGGCTTCCCAAGCGATGAAATGTGAATGACTATTTGCTAAATGTTACTTGCATTATCACTCGCTTACTGCGATTATTAAAGTTTTGTCCAGGTAAGCCACAAAACGGGACTAGTCTCGAGCGTTCTCTTTTTTGAGGCACCCCATAAGATCACCATGCACTGAAACATGACTGCAGAACAAAATATCAATAATTCACAAGCTCCGTCTAGATTTCAGACATCCTGGAGATCAGTATTCATATGGCTCTTGTATCCGCACCCGTATCCTCTTCATAAATGTTGCATGTTTGAGGTATGAGAAGCGCGCTCCTTGAAGTGGCAGCGTAAGGTGACATTTGTTCAACCACACCTGCTTCTACCTCATTCGCTGTCCCATCCTCTGCTGAACAAACTTTCGTCACTGCTGCCCGCTAGCTGAGCTGAGTTTGAGACCCCTGTATGTCTATGTTGTTATTGTCGTCCCCTGTGACTGCCTGCCTGTGTAGCGAAGGGCTTCAGTAAAAAGAAATATACAGCCACTCAAATATAGTGTGGGGGCACTGACAGAGCAGACATGTTTGCAGTCATGGGGGTTAGCACAGGGGTGGCAGGGGGGACACCTTTTACCAACTAATACCTCGTTCTTGAACTGTGTTTAGGTTTGCAAGGGCCTCAGTGGTAGGGGTCGCTAGGAGTGGAGGGGGGGGGGGGGGGGGGGCGCCGTGATGGATTCCTCCTTCCATCATAGGGAGAATCCTGTGCGTGCCTATATGGCTGTGGTATAGTCCTTACATTTATGCTGTCTCACATGCTGTCAAAAGCAAGTCGGCAAGGTCCACTGCTGTAGTAAATTTTTCTGTCCCTGAGTGACTGCACGGCGCTCTGTCCCGTCGCTTCTCTTGTTATTGTGTTTTCTCGCGCCTTAAATCAATTATTCAGAAACACGGCACCAGAGTCGGTGCGCACGAAAGAGATGACGGAGTGTGCCACCACACACCGCAAGCAATTTGTGAAGTGCATTAAAGAAATTGAATTGTCGTTACTCTTGTTGCGCGAACGTGCGTATATAGGCCAGGCAAATCATTCTGTAAATAGAGGCTTAAGGAACATGGCCATTATGTTAGAAAAGCTGTTTAAGCCATGTTACGCATGCACTGCCAGGTTGTCTGCACACCGTCTGCATTCCCGGCTTTCAAAACACGTATATTCTTTTTATAAACTCGAATCTGAAAGAGAATAAAAATTGTTATTACCTATGTCACTTTCGAGATCAATAGTTCGGTAAGAGGTAGACATACAACTTTGTTTAGTGAAAATTGATTTTTCATGAACAGTTCAGGCCTTGTCTGACCATTTTATTTTGATCGATCGGGAGTACCTCATAACGAGGAGACATAGGCAAGTAACAGCACGAAGCGTCAAATTCAACAATATGGTATAATAAAATGTAACCTCAGAGCGAAAAGTTAGCAACAGTGAAAGAGGTAAACGCGTGTCCCTGCGTGATAAATGTCATGGTTTCAAATGATTAGAGAGTATATGCATCATTGTGGCAGAAACAGGTAAGTTCTTACCGACATGAGAACTTGCGAAGCCTATACTATTGGCATGGTAATCCGGCAGAGTAGAAGGGCCGTGACTAATCTACATTTCTTTCGTTGACTTGCGTTTTTGAAAAAACTCAGATTTAAAAGGGCGCTACAAGAGTAAAGGCTCTCTTCAACAGTCTAGCCCACCGAGATCTATACAGGTATAAGTTCATGGTAAGGGAATGTGTGGTACAGTGTGTTTCGAGGCCGCTGGACAGATTATTTTCAGTCGAACAATGCGATATGCAACAGTTATGTTTTTTTTATGTTTGCATACATAAAAAAAACATAACGACCATGTTCCGAAGAAAGGTCAAATGTGCTTTCAGAGAAGGCTGAAGGAGAAAGAACAGCACCAATATTCTGTGATTGAAATAAAGACTGATCAGATCCCATTTGCATGCAAACATGAGCGCAAATATTGCTGCGGCACAACTGCAGGTATCATCCGGGCGCGTTTATGCGTACCGAAGATGACGAAGACGTCTAGTTTGAGTGGGACTGCGTATTGCTCAGAGCATGGTACATTGGGTAAGTACATTGTGTAAACAGTCTGATGCTTGCACTGCTGTCTTTGAATGGACTTGAGGATACGCCATATGTCTGCAGTCATTTCGAAAGCTTCACAGGGCGGTGACAGCATCACACCATGGCTTCTAGTGAAGGTTTTACTTCTATGCTGGACCTCTTTCCTGAGGTTATTATCTATGTAGCCACAACATTCCAGTGAACCTAACATTCAGTTAAAAATATGTGCGGCTCAAGAACAAGTTATGACCATTCCATGTTTTCAACTGCATAAAAGTCCATGTTTTTACACTGTGCTAATGTTATTGAACTTTGAGTCATACCACTTTCGCTTTTTCGATTGCAGGTATGTTCATCGGTGCCAGTTCCCGTGCGTAGTCCTTCCAAAACAGCTACTTTAATCTGGCGCACGGCAACCCAGACTTTCAGGTGCTTACCAGCTTATGGCGCAAAGTATTGCTGAGTGCTGTCTCTGATAAGGCGCGCTGTACGCCACGTAAGGCTATAACCTCCACGGCTACACCTGCGGCAACACGGCTTTGCCGGCCAGGGCGAGCACGCATCGGTGTACTGTATTTTCAACATGCGAAAGCTTCGTGGGAAGTGCCAGACGTCCGGAGAAGCTGATAATTAACCCCGACTTGTTTGCAGACACAGTGCCTACGCTCTGGAGGGAAACATCTTTTTGGAGAGGTATAGCTATAAACTACTAAATTAATTACTGCGTTATACATCTACCCCCGAAGACAAAGGGCTGCTGTACACGTTCTTTTATTAACATTACTAAGCATCTTAGAATGTCGTTGTGCGTGGTTGAGATACGTCGTAAATTAAAACGACTCACAATATTACACGTCAATGTTCGACAAAACATTTTGCAATCGCACAACTCGAAGACATAGTCTTACCTACAGAGTGCAAATATTTGTCAGCCTTGAGTCTTTTTTACATACCCCCCCCCCCTTCCCAATTATTTTTTTACAACTGCGGGTTCCATCGGGTGTCTATATTTTTTATACGTGTGGGTTTCATGGGGAGCGATACATCTTATGACAGCGCACTGTTCATGCGTTTTGTCTCGGCCATTCTCGCAGTAACTTATTGTTTCCCTTTCTTTTACTTAAAGCCAGCAACGAAATGTTTCAACGAGGACGCTCAAAAAATGAACTGCTGGTGTTTTAATTGTGCATGTAGCGTGTGCGCCGCTGTTGGCGTCGTTTTTATTTTAGCGGAACAGTGTGCGCACTCACGCTCTTCACGCTTCTCTTGTTGCGCCCGACAGCAGCAAACGTAAGAACGTGACCTCAACCTGCACGCGTAAAATGCTATTATATAGACTTTTTCGTCGAGTCGTTACACAGCCTTCGGAAACCGGGCAAACGATGATGATATGTAGGGTTTAACGTCCCTAAACCACCATATGATTATGACAGACAACGTAGTGGAGGGCTCCGAAAATTTCGACCACCTGGGGTTCTTTAACGTGCACCCAAATCTGAGCACACGGGCCTACAGCATTTCCGCCTCCATCGAAAATGCAGCCGCCGCAGCCGGGATTCGATCACCGGGCAAACGAGAGTTTCTGAAATGTCATACAAACTTTCTGCGGTCTCCGCCGCAAATTTTTCTCGAAATGAAAATGCGCCTTTCCTTCTTTTTTTTTTTAACTGGCAAGCTCTTTATGAATAGCACGGTATCGCGTGCAGGAGAGAGTGAAAGAGACAAACGACAAATAATGACGGTTTATCATGTACTCAAGCGAAATGCTGTACACAGAGAAATCCGTCTGCGCAAATGTAATGCACCGGTTCATCACGCCGGAGAGAAAATAGGCTCATTCGTCTTCCTCGGTGAGCCTTCCAAGGCGTGTCTTTTTCGTGGAGAGCCCCATTCCAAATTACTTCTGGCGCTTCCACGCGCTGCACAGAGAAAACACCGCACACGAGCTGCCTCGGCTCGAGGGGACCCGGCTGGGCAGGCACTGCTTGTCGTCCTCAACGAGACAAGCTTAGCTTCAGATACACTCGGGACGTTGTTTCTTCCGTGCCTTCTCAGTTTGAAGAGGACTCACTAGGCTTCATTTAGAGCCGTCTCGCTTTGGCGCGCGAAGTTCTCATGCAACGAGAAAAAAAATTTCTGTTCAAAAATGTACTTTTCCAGAGACAACTTTGTATACGAGTGTGGCTAATTGCTCCCAGTGGTCTTGATTACCTCAGAACTCAGAGCATTACGGAGACTTTGAAATGTTACAACCTTTTTAGTTGATGTGACTAATTTCCTTGTGTGCTTTAAAGTATAGTCGTGGTGTGATTTGAGCGTCATTACTTTCTTTTTATATATTATGGGTATTTTGCGACTGTATGACTTTGTGCGTTTACTGCGCGCCACTGATGCTCATTTATGTATGTAGGTGCAAGCCGACTGTTGTTTGCAAAGCAGTCATGGCATATCAAACTGTGTTGCGTTAGACGCAGGTGTTTTCCTGACTTCCATCTCACATCATGCCCGTGAGTGCACTTGTTTGCGATAAATAAATCGACTGATTTATTTTGTCGTATCCTTTCTCAGCGATTTGCTCAAGATCGCGTTTTCTCGTACGAGCACGCTCACACGTAAATTTCCCCTGAAGACAGCACACAAAGTTCTACTCGTCACGCGGTAGCAGGATAACTGGAAGGGCAATTAAAAAAAATTGAATACTGAAAGCAACCTTAGAAGCAATACAAAAAACTGCTTTTGGTTTTGGGTAAATAAGGGTGCGATATCCTTAAAAACATTATTGTTGCTACGAATGC